>NW_022986412.1:0-51592 GCF_902500255.1 Thalassophryne amazonica
GGTGTTGGTTGAGTTCCAAGTGTGTTGTTGTGGGTGTTTGAGTTCCAAGTGTCTCGCTGGTGGGGTTGAGTTACAAGTGTCTCATTGGTGTTGGTTGAGCTTCACGTGTCTCATGGATGATGGTTGAGTTCCAAGTGTCGTTGGTGTTAGCTGTCTTCCACGTGTCTATTAGTGTTTGCTGGGTTCCAAATGTCTCCCTGGTGTTGGTTGAGTGCCAATTGTGTCGTTGGTGTTGGGTGTGTTCCAGTGTCTCATGGCTGTTGGTTGTTCCAAGTGTGTCGTTGGTGGAGCTTCCCGTGTCTCACTGGTCTTGGTTTAGTGCCAAGGTCTTTTTGGTGTTGGCTGTGTTCCAAGTGTCTCGTTGGTATTGGTTGAGTTCAAAATATCTAGTTGGTGTTTGTTGAGTTCCAGGTGTGTTCGTTGGTGTGTTGGCTGTGTTCCACGTTTCTCAGGTTGGTTGAGTTCCAAGTTCTCGTTGGTGTTGGCTGTGTTCCAGTGTCTCGAGTGTGGTTGTGTTCAAGTCTCATGTGTTGTGGTGTGTTCCAAGAGGCCGGCATTTGTTGACTTCTCAGCTACGGGTGTTGGTTAGTTCCAAGTGTCTCGTTGGTATTGGCTGTGTTCCAAGTGTCTCATGGATGTTGGTTGAGTTCCAAGTGTGTCCTTGGTGTTAGTTGAGTTCCAAGTGTCTCGCTGGTGTTGGTTTAGTGCCAAGTGTCTTGTTGGTGTTCGATGTGTTCCAAGTCAGTCGTTGGTGTTGGTTGAGTACAAAATATCTAGTTGGTGTTTGTTGAGCTCCAGTGTCTCGTTGGTGTTGGCTATGTTCCAAGTGTCTCATGGGTGTTGGTTGAGTTCCGAGTGTGTTGTTGGTTTTGGTTGAGTTGCAAGTGTCTTGCTGGTGTTGGTTGAGCTTCACATGTCTCATGGTTTTGGTTGAGTTCCAAGTGTCTCATTGGTGTTGGCTGTCTTCCAAGTGTCTTGTTGGTGTTTGCTGTGTTCCAAGTGTCTCACTGGTGTTGGTTGAGTGCCAAGTGGCTTGGTTGGTCTTGGCTGTGTTCCTAATGTCTTGTTATTTGTTTTTTCCAAGTGTCTCAATTGGTACTGGGTGTGGTTCCACGTGTCTCCGCTGGTGTTGGCTGTGTTCCAAGTGTCTCCCTGGGTGTTTTTGAGTTCCAAGTGTCTGGCATTTGTTGACTTCTCAGCTACTAGTGTTGGTTTAGTTCCAACAGTCTCGCTGATGTTGGTTGAGTTCCAAGTGTCTTGTTTTTTTCCTGTGTTCCAAGTGTCTCATGGGTGTTGGTTGAGTTCCAAGTGTGTCGTTAGGTGTTGGGTTGAGTTCCAGAGTGTCTCGTTGGTGTTGGCTGTCTTCCAAGTGTCTCATTGGTGGTTGGTTGAGTGCCAAGTGTCTTGTTGGTGTTGGCTGTGTTCCAAGTGTCTTGCTTCTGTGGCTGTGTTCCAAGTGTCCAGGTTTGCCAGAGAGCATATGGGATGATCCAGAAGGAGGATTGGGAGAATATCATGTGGTCAGATGAAACCAAATAGAACATTTTGGTAAAAACGCAACTCGTCGTGTTGGAGGAAGAAGAATGCTGAGTTGCATCCCAAGAACACCATGTCTACGGTGAAGCATGGATGTGGAAACATCATGCTTTGGGGGACAGGACGACTGATCCGTGTTAAGGGAAGAATTAACATGGCCATGTATCATGAGATTTGAAGCCAAAACCTCCTTCCTTCAGTGAGAGCATTGAAGATGCAACATGGCTGGGGTCTTCCAGCCATGACAGTGATCCCAAACACACCGAATGGGCAACGAAGGAGTGGTTCCGTAAAAAGCATTTCAAGGTCCTTGAGTGGCCTAGCCAGTCTCCAGACCTCAACCCATAGAAAATTTGTTGAGGGAGTTGAAAGTCCATGTGGCCCAGCGACAACCCCAAAACATCACTGCTCTAGAGGAGATCTGCATGGAGGGAATGGACCAAAATACCAGTTACAATGTGTGCAAACCTGGTGAAGACTTACAGGAAACGTTTGACCTCTGTCAGTGCCAACAACGATTATGTTACAAAGTATAGAGATGACTTTTGTTATTGACCAAATACTGATTTCTACCATAATTTACAAACAAATTCTTTAAAAATCCTACAATGTGATTTCCTGGATTTTTTTTTCCTCATTTTGTCTCTCATAGTTGAAGTGTACCTATGATGAAAATTACAGACCTCTCTCATCTTCTAAGTAGCAGAACTTGGACAATCAGGGACTGACTAAATACTTTTTTGCCCCACTGTATGATAGCTCTCAACATTTTAGACAGTAGTCAACAAACATTAAATTATTTTTTAATACTTTTTTTATGTATGAAATGTAAGTGTGATGGGGTTGAGACTGGGATAACAGGGATGAAGGATGGTCACGTGATTGAAAGGACAAATACAGTTTTACATATAAATAGTTATTTACTCTGAAATTCAGTGTATAGGATTTTCCATTGGCATTATATTTCATTACACAGCCATAAGAAGGACAGCAGATATAAATTGCAAATTGAATTGAGTTTTATTAACCTAAAGTAAAAACAACTTCAACAGCATATCAACTACAACTAACAGCAGTCAAACACTGTAAAGTGAATTCCTCAAATAAAACATCATGTGTATTTTTTTGTGTTGTTTCTTTGTTTTGTGTCTTTTTGAAGTCTTCAGTGACCCTGTTGGTCTTCTTTCTCTCAAAATGAAGATTGTCATGATGTTGGAAATTCTTATTAGAAAATCCAAGGTACACACCACTTCCAAATTTTTGTAACCTGTATTTTTTATATAATTTAATAAATTTAATTGTTGTGACTTTGGCTAGATTTACAGAATTTAATCATATTTCATTGGGCGTGCTGACAAAAATTCGTGGCGTCAACAAAAAGCACAACCTGTTTATTTGATCCCATACCAACAAAACTGTTTAAGGACCTGTGGTCCACTCTTGGGCCGACTGTGCTGGAAATTATTAATCTGTCGTTAACCTCTGGATCTGTTCTGAAATGTTTTAAATCAGCAGTGATTAAACCATTACTTAAGAAACCTAATCTTGACCCTAGTGTATTGAAAAATTTACAGGCCAATATCAAATCTATCATTCTGTTCCAAAATTTTAGAAAAGGTGGTTTCACGGCAGCTCATAGACCACCTCACTGAGAATGATCTTTTTGAGCCGCTGCAGTCTGCTTTTAGAAAATATCATTCCACAGAGACAGCGCTCACTAAAGTTGTGAATGATCTTCTGCTTACAATGGATTCCGACATGACTACGGTTCTGTTGCTGTTAGATCTCAGTGCTGCATTTGATACCGTGGATCATCATATTTTGTTCGATAAGTTGGAGAATCTTTTTGGGATTACTGGAAGTGCCCTTGCATGGTTGATGTCATACCTGTCTAGTTGTTGTCAATGTGTTTTGTATAGTAACTCTACCTCTAACCTTAGTGACATGAGATTGGGGTTCCACAGGGATCTGTTTTAGGCCCCTTGCTTTTCTCCCTGTATGTGGCACCCCTTGGGCGTATACTGCTGCGTTTTGGGATTGCCTTACATTGTTATGCTGATGAGACTCAGTTGTACATGCTGATAAATGTGGGAAATCTCATTCCCATGAAATCCCTGGAGGACTGTCTTCTATCAGTGAGAAATTGGATGTCTAGTAACATCCTACTTTTAAACTCTGATCAGACTGAAATGATGGTTCTTGGTCCAGTGAGACATCGGCATGAGTTTGACCAGCTGGTGCTCAGCCTGGGTTCCTGTGTCATGCATCATACGGACAAAGTGATGAACCTTGGAGTAATTTTTGATCCTGCATTGTCCTTTGACCTCCACATCAGGGATGTTACTTGGACTGCTTTTTTTCCATTTGTGAAATATAGCGAGGATCCGCCCCATCCTGTCCATGGCTGATGCTGAGACCCTGATTCAAATTTCAAAAAAATTTATTTACAAATATTTAAAAAAAAAAAGACATTTCATTTACATTTCAAGAAGTATGCATTTGAGAAAGCTTTCTTGAAACTTGTAAAAAGGATCTCCCAAGAAGCTACCTTAGCTTATAAAAGGAGTCCTAAGCACAAAATATATTACAATACAATTACAACAGTAAAAAAAAATCACCCCACCCCCTATGGATGCATTAAGCACTCCACAACACACACACATTCATACAGTCCCACATTATCTAGAAATAATCTAGAAATAATATTGCACTTATCCCATCAACTAATCTCATACTGATTTTTGCAGTCATATTCACAAAAGTACGTCAAACACATTAGATTATTTGCGGCAGCAATTTTTCTTACATTTACAGTTGTGTCAGAGGCATTTAAAAAAAAAAACAAGGTACAAAGACATTTAATTATAATACATTTAAATTTCATTGTTATGTGCATTATATATACATTGTTTTGTATTATTTACTATTAGGATCTAGCCTGAGTATAATGTAGCAACAAGTCATTTTTCAAAAGTTTCTTAAATATATTTAACGATACAGACTTTTGTATTGTATCGTCAATTGCTTGCCTCTACTGGTGGTTGGCTCTCACTGCGGTATTGTATCACTTTCCTGTTCCGGAGCACAGCGGTGTTTTTCTGTATCTGTTAGCTGTTTAATCTGCGCAGTTAGATTGATCTAGTTATCCAGATTACGATTTGTTTCCCAGTGTAATCTTTATGTGCCTTAACTAAAGCACTCCTTCTGCTGAATCACCTCTAAATTATTTACACATTATTCACTTTGCGTGTTTTTAGGAATCCGCTAGGTTAGCGTAGCTACTAGCTCTTAGCCGATTTAGCATGGCGGCTTCTCCTGTCTCTCCCGCACTTTTCTGCTCTGGGTGTGAAATGTTTAGTTATTCCTCGGCCTCCTTTAGCAGTAACGGTACTTGTAATAAGTGTAGCTTATTCGTAGCTTTGGAGGCCAGGCTGGGCGAATTGGAGACTCGGCTCCGCACCATGGAAAATTCTACAGCTAGCCAGGCCCCTGTAGTCGGTGCGGACCAAGGTAGCTTAGCCGCCGTTAGTTCCCCCCTGGCAGATCCCGAGCAGCCGGGAAAGCAGGCTGACTGGGTGACTGTGAGGAGGAAGCGTAGCCCTAAACAGAAGCCCCGTGTACACCGCCAACCCGTTCACATCTCTAACCGTTTTTCCCCGCTCGACGACACACCCGCCGAGGATCAAACTCTGGTTATTGGCGACTCTGTTTTGAGAAATGTGAAGTTAGCGACACCAGCAACCGTAGTCAATTGTCTTCCGGGGGCCACAGCAGGCGACATTGAAGGAAATTTGAAACTGCTGGCTAAGGCTAAGCGTAAATTTGGTAAGATTGTAATTCAAGTCGGCAGTAATGACACCCGGTTACGCCAATCGGAGGTCACTAAAATTAACATTAAATCGGTGTGTAACTTTGCAAAAACAATGTCAGACTCTGTAGTTTTCTCTGGGCCCCTCCCCAATCAGACCGGGAGTGACATGTTTAGCCGCATGTTCTCCTTGAATTGCTGGCTGTCTGAGTGGTGTCCAAAAAATGAGGTGGGCTTCATAGATAATTGGCAAAGCTTCTGGGGAAAACCTGGTCTTCCAAACCGTGACTATCCAGGGTTGGGACCAGGAAGCAGAGTTGTAGTCTTACACACCTCTCTGCAGCTTCTCTCCCCCTGCCATCCCCTCATTACCCCATCCCCGTAGAGACGGTGCCTGCTCCCAGACTACCAATAACCAGCAAAAATCTATTTAAGCATAAAAATTCAAAAAGAAAAAATAATATAGCACCTTCAACTGCACCACAGACTAAAACAGTTAAATGTGGTCTATTAAACATTAGGTCTCTCTCTTCTAAGTCCCTGTTGGTAAATGATATAATAATTGATCAACATATTGATTTATTCTGCCTAACAGAAACCTGGTTACAGCAGGATGAATATGTTAGTTTAAATGAGTCAACACCCCCGAGTCACACTAACTGTCAGAATGCTCGTAGCACGGGCCGAGGAGGAGGATTAGCAGCAATCTTCCACTCCAGCTTATTAATTAATCAAAAACCCAGACAGAGCTTTAATTCATTTGAAAGCTTGTCTCTTAGTCTTGTCCATCCAAATTGGAAGTCCCAAAAACCAGTTTTATTTGTTATTATCTATCGTCCACCTGGTCGTTACTGTGAGTTTCTCTGTGAATTTTCAGACCTTTTGTCTGACTTAGTGCTTAGCTCAGATAAGATAATTATAGTGGGTGATTTAACATCCACACAGATGCTGAGAATGACAGCCTCAACACTGCATTTAATCTATTATTAGACTCTATTGGCTTTGCTCAAAAAGTAAATGAGTCCACCCACCACTTTAATCATATCTTAGATCTTGTTCTGACTTATGGTATGGAAATAGAAGACTTAACAGTATTCCCTGAAAACTCCCTTCTGTCTGATCATTTCTTAATAACATTTACATTTACTCTGATGGACTACCCAGCAGTGGGGAATAAGTTTCATTACACTAGAAGTCTTTCAGAAAGCGCTGTAACTATACTCAACAAAATATAAACGCAACACTTTTGGTTTTGCTCCCATTTTGTATGAGATTAACTCAACGATCTAAAACTTTTTCCACATACACAATATCACCATTTCCCTCAAATATTGTTCACAAACCAGTCTAAATCTGTGATAGTGAGCACTTCCCCTTTGCTGAGATAATCCATCCCACCTCACAGGTGTGCCATATCAAGATGCTGATTAGACACCATGATTAGTGCACAGGTGTGCCTTAGACTGCCCACAATAAAAGGCCACTCTGAAAGGTGCAGTTTTGTTTTATTGGGGGGGATACCAGTCAGTATCTGGTGTGACCACCATTTGCCTCATGCAGTGCAACACATCTCCTTCGCATCATCCGTGAAGAGAACACCTCTCCAACGTGCCAAACGGCAGCAAATGTGAGCATTTGCCCACTCAAATCGGTTACAACGACGAACTGGAGTCAGGTCGAGACCCCGATGAGGACGACGAGCATGGAGATGAGCTTCCCTGAGACAGTTTCTGACAGTTTGTGCAGAAATTCTTTGGTTATGCAAACCGATTGTTCCAGTAGCTGTCCGAGTGGATGGTCTAAGATGATCTTCGAGGTGAACATGCTGGATGTGGAGGTCCTGGGCTGGTGTAGTTACACGTGGTCTGCGGTTGTGAGGCTGGTTGGATGTACTGCCAAATTCTCTGAAACGCCTTTGGAGACGGCTTATGGTAAAGAAATGAACATTCATACACGAGCAACAGTTCTGGTTGACATTCCTGCTGTCAGCATGCCAATTGCACGCTCCCTCAAATCTTGCGACATCTGTGGCATTGTGCTGTGTGATAAAACTGCACCTTTCAGAGTGGCCTTTTATTGTGGGCAGTCTAAGGCACACCTGTGCACTAATCATGGTGTCTAATCAGCATCTTGATATGGCACACCTGTGAGGTGGGACGGATTATCTCAGCAAAGGAGAAGTGCTCACTATCACAGATTTAGACTGGTTTGTGAACAATATTTGAGAGAAATGGTGATATTGTGTATGTGGAAAAAGTTTTAGATCGTTGAGTTCATCTCATACAAAATGGGAGCAAAACCAAAAGTGTTGCGTTTATATTTTGTTGAGTATAGGTTTAAGGATATGATTCTGTTGTATGGCTGGGGGGCCTGGCTGCCTTTTGTTTCTGTCTTTTGTTTTTCCTTCCAGGTGGCTTGCATTTGGGACTGAGTGGCTGTGTTGCTGAGGTTATCAGGACCTCACCCTGATCACCTGCGGCTCGTCAGGACTCACAGCTGAGGTGCATCTATATGGATTGGAACATGGTGGCATTTAAGACTGGAGTATACAGTGTGTATTTGCCAGAGACTCGACCTTGTGACCAGACGGGTGAGATCGTCGTCTCGGGAGCCATCTCATCATCAGTGGATGCAGAGAACGTCCAGGGTTTGATGCACGGTCTGTGAAAGAGGAGGGGGTGAGGTCTTATGCTCGTCAGCACACTTCCTGAGGTACGTTAGATTTTGTGACTAACATTTATACAGTCAGTAAATGTGGTGTCCCTCACACCTTTTATATTGAGCTGTATGTTAGTCATGTATCGGCTTCCACTGCAGTGGAGTTTTGTGAACTGGATGTTCCATGCCTGCAGGTTGGGAAGCTGATTAGTAATCAAGCCAGGAAGTGTTTGCTGTTTGTACACCTTTAAGTGTTCTCTCTGTGTGTAGAGTGTGGACTCACATAATGGTTCCTTCTTTCACAGACTCGGTTTGTTGCGGCCACCTGGGGGGTGTCGGCGGGGTCCTTGGGTCCGAACAGCTTCTGGCTCCGGACCGTTAGCGCTGCTGGGAGCGCACCACGCCAGACCGCACTTTCTTTTGTTATTTTTGTATCACTGTTATGTATTAAATTCAGTTAGCCTTTGTACCGTGCTCTGCTTATTTCATACTGGGTCCTTCAAACGCTGGTCGGTTCTCCGAGCTGCGTCCGACACATAACAGATTCCTTCTTTATGTTCTCTAATGCCATATACCAACACAGTGCAGAGTAGCTACCTAAACTCTGTAAGGGAGATAGAGTATCTCGTCAATAGTTTTACATCCTCATTGAAGACAACTTTGGATGCTGTAGCTCCTCTGAAAAAGAGAGCTTTAAATCAGAAGTGTCTGACTCCGTGGTATAACTCACAAACTCGTAGCTTAAAGCAGATAACCCGTAAGTTGGAGAGGAAATGGCGTCTCACTAATTTAGAAGATCTTCACTTAGCCTGGAAAAAGAGTCTGTTGCTCTATAAAAAAGCCCTCCGTAAAGCTAGGACATCTTTCTACTCATCACTAATTGAAGAAAATAAGAACAACCCCAGGTTTCTTTTCAGCACTGTAGCCAGGCTGACAAAGAGTCAGAGCTCTATTGAGCTGAGTATTCCATTAACTTTAACTAGTAATGACTTCATGACTTTCTTTGCTAACAAAATTTTAACTATTAGAGAAAAAATTACTCATAACCATCCCAAAGACGTATCATTATCTTTGGCTGCTTTCAGTGATGCCGGTATTTGGTTAGACTCTTTCTCTCCGATTGTTCTGTCTGAGTTATTTTCATTAGTTACTTCATCCATCAACATGTTTATTAGACCCCATTCCTACCAGGCTGCTCAAGGAAGCCCTACCATTATTTAATGCTTCGATCTTAAATATGATCAATCTATCTTTGTTAGTTGGCTATGTACCACAGGCTTTTAAGGTGGCAGTAATTAAACCATTACTTAAAAAGCCATCACTTGACCCAGCTATCTTAGCTAATTATAGGCCAATCTCCAACCTTCCTTTTCTCTCAAAAATTCTTGAAAGGGTAGTTGTTGGGGAAAGTGTAGTGACACGGACCCACAACAGGGGGCGCAATGAACGGTCAATAGATGAGCCAAAAGGTAACAATTTAATGTTGTGAATGTGCACAACGAATATACAGACAACACAGAATCTGATAGCAGTCAATCCACAAAAGTGACGTGTGGGCAGGCTCGAGGATAGAAGACGTCTGTCCTGAGAAGAGCCGGAACCACACGATTTCCACCGCCACAGAACCCGGTGAATACTGGAGCCGCCAAGTCCCAAATTCCCAGGTGATCACCGTCCCCGACTGTCGGATCTGGTACTGCTGGCGAGGAGCACAAACAGTGAGACGTGGGTGTGTGCACACCCAGTAACAAAAACAGTCAGAAGGTGGAAAGTCACCTCCACCTCTAATACACACTCGTGCAGCTCCTGTCAAACACTTATCTGGTTGGGGTGTGAAGCGAAGCCGTCGCGGATTACGCCAACCTCACTGATAAGGCACACCACAGGAACGCAGCTGCAAAATGAATTCAGACTAGGACACAGTTAGTTTCTGGCTCAGGATATTACCTTCACAGGTAGATGATATCTCGGCAACGAGGTGGAGATGATGTCCGGTCTTTATGGAGTGAGATGATGTAGAGTAGATGGGTGACAGCTGTCAAGAGATAATGAGTGACAGCTGTCACCCCCGGCTGTGTCAGTGGCGGTGGCGCCCTCTCGTGCCTGAAGCCCGCACTTCAGGCAGGGCGCCCTCTGGTGGTGGGCCAGCAGTACCTCCTCTTCAGGCAGCCCACACAACAGGGACCCCCCCCCCCCCCCCCCCCCCCTCAACGGGCGCCTCCTGGCGCCTGACCAGGCTTGTCCGGGTGGCGGCGGGTAGAAACGGCCAGGAGGGCCGGATCCAGGATGAAGCTCCTTTTCACCCAGGAGCATTCCTCGGGGCCATACCCCTCCCAGTCCACCAAATACTGGAACCCCCGGCCCATCCGACGGACGTCCAGGAGCCGGCGCACCGTCCAAGCCAGCTCACCGTCGATGATCCGGGCAGGAGGCGGCACCGGTCCGGGAGCACAGAGGGGTGAGGTGTGGTGAGGTTTGATTCGTGACACGTGAAAAACTGGGTGGATCCGCAGTGAAGCTGGGAGTCGGAGCTTCACTGCGGCAGGACTGAGGATTTTGAGGATTTCGTAAGGTCCGATGTACCTGTCCTTGAGCTTTGGGGAGTCCACCTGGTGGTGGGCCAGCAGTACCTCCTCTTCAGGCGGCCCACACAACAGTAGTTGTAAAACAGCTAACTGATCATCTGCAGAGGAATGGTCTATTGAAGAGTTTCAGTCAGGGTTTAGAATTCATCATAGTACAGAAACAGCATTACATTACAGGTTACAAATGATCTTCTTATGGCCTCGGACAGTGGACTCATCTCTGTGCTTGTTCTGTTAGACCTCAGTGCTGCTTTTGATACTGTTGACCATAAAATTTTATTGTGAGATTAGAGCATGCCATAGGTATTAAAGGCACTGCGCTGCGGTGGTTTGAATCATATTTATCTAATAGATTACAATTTGTTCATGTAAATGGGGAATCTTCTTCACAGACTAAGGTTAATTATGGAGTTCCACAAGGTTCTGTGCTAGGACCAATTTTATTCACTTTATACATGCTTCCCTTAGGCAGTATTATTAGACAGCATTGCTTAAATTTTCATTGTTACGCAGATGATACTCAGCTTTATCTATCCATGAAGCCAGAGGACACACACCCATTAGCTAAACTGCAGGATTGTCTTACAGACATAAAGACATGGATGACCTCTAATTTCTTGCTTTTAAACTCAGATAAACTGAAGTTATTGTACTTGGCCCCACAATCTTAGAAACATGGTGTCTAACCAGATCCTTACTCTGGATGGCATTACCCTGACCTCTAGTAATACTGTGAGAAATCTTGGAGTCATTTTTGATCAGGATATGTCATTCAAAGCGCATATTAAACAAATATGTAGGACTGCTTTTTTGCATTTACGCAATATCTCTAAAATTAGAAAGGTCTTGTCTCAGAGTGATGCTGAAAAACTAATTCATGCATTTATTTCCTCTAGGCTGGACTATTGTAATTCATTATTATCAGGTTGTCCTAAAAGTTCCCTGAAAAGCCTTCAGTTAATTCAAATGCTGCAGCTAGAGTACTGACAGGGACTAGAAGGAGAGAGCATATCTCACCCATATTGGCCTCTCTTCATTGGCTTCCTGTTAATTCTAGAATAGAATTTAAAATTCTTCTTCTTACTTATAAGGTTTTGAATAATCAGGTCCCATCTTATCTTAGGGACCTCATAGTACCATATCACCCCAATAGAGCGCTTCGCTCTCAGACTGCAGGCTTACTTGTAGTTCCTAGGGTTTGTAAGAGTAGAATGGGAGGCAGAGCCTTCAGCTTTCAGGCTCCTCTCCTGTGGAACCAGCTCCCAATTCAGATCAGGGAGACAGACACCCTCTCTACTTTTAAGATTAGGCTTAAAACTTTCCTTTTTGCTAAAGCTTATAGTTAGGGCTGGATCAGGTGACCCTGAACCATCCCTTAGTTATGCTGCTATAGACGTAGACTGCTGGGGGGTTCCCATGATGCACTGAGTGTTTCTTTCTCTTTTTGCTCTGTATGCACCACTCTGCATTTAATCATTAGTGATCAATCTCTGCTCCCCCTCCACAGCATGTCTTTTTCCTGGTTCTCTCCCTCAGCCCCAACCAGTCCCAGCAGAAGACTGCCCCTCCCTGAACCTGGTTCTGCTGGAGGTTTCTTCCTGTTAAAAAGGAGTTTTTCTTTCCCACTGTAGCCAAGTGCTTGCTCACAGGGGGTTGTTTTGACCGTGGGGTTTTTTCCGTAATTATTGTATGCCTTGCCTTACAATATAAAGCGCCTTGGGGCAACTGTTTGTTGTGATTTGGCGCTATATAAATAAAATTGATTTGATGTGCATGGGATTCAGAATTAGCATATATTCTTGAAATAATGAAAAAAAAAATCATAAATTCTAGTTTTCTATGTTTTTTCATGTTACAGTGTTGAATCATTGAGTTTGATGACCACAATATCACAAAGAAAATGATTAAAATAAAGAAAAGATGGAAGCAACTTGCCCGTCTCTGTTGTCCAGTTGTCCAAAAGACTCCAGTGATGTCACTTCCTGATGGACATGCTGTTATGGACCAGACCATTGTGTTTATGGGGGGGAGAATGATTCATGTGAGGGTTGAGGGGTTACCCAGGTACAGAACTAAATGATGTGATTTTAATGAATATTAACAATTAATTCAAACAAAATCCACCAGCAGCAAAAGAGCACAAATAGATGTTTTGGTTGATATCAAAAATTTATTGACTTTTTAAATGTTTTTATTTGGTATTTTCAAAGTATACTTTCATTGAGGCCACGAGGGACATGACAAAATACGTGGTGTCAACTGAAAAAATGTTTTTATTTCTCATACAAAGATAAAATTAAGTTCATGTTTTTACAATGTTTTAAAGGACATGTTTCAAAGTTTATATAAAGCTGTTTAAATATAAATTTTGGTGACCCAATAGATGAAATACACCTCAAGAAGTGAGAGGGACTCAAACTGTGCCATTGTCGTGGAATGACGCAAGTACAAAGGCAGTGCAGTTGTGCTTGTGTGTAATGCTGCACTATTTTCTGTCCAGGATAAACCAGACCCAGGACCAAAACTGAAGAGAATCATTTTTAAGGGATGACAGATGTGTAACTCTTTGCTTTCTGCCCTTGTGGTGAATCCTTAGATTTAAAAAAAGAGTGATAACTTCCACCATTCTGCATGAAGTGACTGAAATGACTCGTCTCAGTCTTGTACATGTGTTTCTTTCACAAATGAGGCTGACCATGATGTCCAATGAAGCCCTGCTCAGAGACCAGAGTCTGTGACCTCTGATTGGTTTTCATTTGAAGATGACAGGAAGTGGAACAATGACACTGAGTTCACATGTGAAAAGGACTTTGGAGATAAGAACGATAAAGTCATGGTCAAAGTAGAAACAGCTGTTCTCATGGAAAACGTTCCCTGTGAAAAACAATGAATTACTTCACACCCCTCCAGAAAGTGTTTCCCAAACTCAGCACTCGGCGGTCCATGTGGGAACTCCGGGATTCTTCAGGCACAACCCCCTCCAAGCTAACTTTGATTCTTGTGTCCTCAGAGATCCACAGAAGTGGTCCCACCTGTCCTCAGCAGTCAGCGTGTGGAGATTCAACAAAGCCCCCCTGAGCCGGAGCTCAGCTTCTTGGAGATGCTGCCCAACAAGACCATCCCTCACAACACGGCCAACAACCTCACACAGGTCCTGGATCAGGCTCCAGCAACACACACACACACACACAGTCCAAACACACACACACAGAGTCCAACAAACACACACACACACACACAGTCCAAACACACACACACAGAGTCCAACAAACACACACACACACAGTCCAACACACACACACAGAGTCCAACAAACACACACACACACAGTCCAAACACACACACACAGAGTCCAACAAACACACACACACACACACAGTCCAAACACACACACACAGAGTCCAACAAACACACACACACACAGTCCAAACACACACACACACAGAGTCCAACAAACACACACACACACAGTCCAAACACACACACAGAGTCCAACAAACACACACACACACAGTCCAAACACACACACACAGTCCAAACACCACACACACAGTCCAAACACACACACACAGTCCAAACACACACACACAGAGTCCAACAACACACACACACACACACACACAGTCCAAACACACACACACAGAGTCCAACAAACACACACACACACACACACAGTCCAAACACACACACAGAGTCCAACACACACACACACACAGTCCAACACACACACACAGAGTCCAACAAACACACACACACACACACAGTCCAAACACACACACACAGAGTCCAACAAACACACACACACACAGTCCAACACACACACAGAGTCCAACAAACACACCCACACACATCCAAACACCACACAGAGTCCAACAAACACACACACACACCACAGTCCAAACACACACACACAGAGTCCAACAAACACACACACCAGTCCAAACACACACACACAGAGTCCAACAAACACACACACACACACACAGTCCAAACACACACACACAGAGTCCAACAAACACACACACACACACAGTCCAAAACACACACACACAGAGTCCAACAACACACACACACACACACAGTCCAAACACACACACAACAGAGTCCAACAAACACACACACACACAGTCCAAACACCACACCACAGAGTCCAACCAAACACACACACCCACACACACAGTCCAACACACACCACACAGAGTCCAACAAACACACACACACACACAGTCCAAACACACACACACAGAGTCCAACAAACACACACACACACACACACAGTCCAAACACACACACACGAAGTCCAACAAACACACACACACACACACAGTCCAAACACACACACACAGAGTCCAACAAACACACACACACACACACACAGTCCAAACACACACACACAGAGTCCAACAAACACACACACACACAGTCCAAACACACACACACAGAGTCCAACAAACACACACACACAGAGTCCAACAAACACACACACACACAGTCCAAACACACACACACACACACACACACACACACACACAGAGTCCAACAAACACACAGAGTCCAACAAACACACACACACACAGTCCAAACACACACACACACACACAGAGTCCAACAAAACACACAGAGTCCAACAAACACACACACACACAGTCCAAACACACACACACACACACACAGTCCAACAAACACACACACACACACAGTCCAAACACACACACACACACACACACACACACCACACACACCCACACACACACACCACACACACACACAGAGAGCAAACAAACACACACACACACAGTCCAAACACACACACACACACAGAGTCCAACAAACACACACACACACACACAGTCCAAACACACACACACACACACAGTCCAAACACACACAGAGAGTCCAACAAAACACACACACACACACACACACACACACACACACACACACACCACACACAGTCCAAACACACACCAGAGCGTCCCAACAAACACCTACACAGCCAAACACACGTCCAACACACACACACACACACACAGTCCAAACACACACACACAGAGTCCAACAAACACACACACACACAGTCCAAAACACACACACACACAGAGTCCAACAAACACACACACACAACACACACACACACACACACACACACACACACACACAACACCCCCAGATGTCCAACAACACACACACACACACACACACACACAGAGTCCAACAAACACCCACACACACAGTCCAAACACACACACACACAGAGTCCAACAAACACACACACACACAGTCCAAACACACACACACACAGAGTCCAACAAACACACACACAGAGTCCAACAAACACACACACACACACACACACACACACACACACAGAGTCCAACAAACACACACACACACAGTCCAAACACACACACACACACACAGAGTCCAACAAACACACACACACAGTCCAAACACACACACACACACACACACACACACCACACACACACCACACACACACACACACACACAGAGTCCAAACACACACACACACACACACACACACACACACACACACACACACACACACACAGAGTCCAACAAACACACACACACACAGCCAAAAACACACACACACACACACACACACACACACACACACCACACACACACACACACACACACACACACACACACACACACACAGAGAGAGTCCAACAAACACACACACACACACACACAGAGTCCAACAAACACACACACACACAGTCCAAACACACACACACACACACACACACACACACACAGAGTCCAACAAACACACACACACACACACAGCCAAAACACACACAGAGTCCAACAAACACACACACACACACACAGTCCAAACACACACACACACACACAGAGTCCAACAAACACACACACACACACAGCCAAAACACACACAGAGTCCAACAAACACACACACACACACACACACACACACACACACAGTCCAAACACACACACACACACAGAGTCCAACAAACACACACACACACACAGCCAAAACACACACAGAGTCCAACAAACACACACACAACCAAGGTCCAACACACACCCTGCGCGCAGAGTCCAAGGAACACACACACACAGAGAGTCCAACACACACACAATCCAAACACACACACAGAATCCAACAAACACACACACACAGTCCAAACATCTACACACACACACACACACACAGTCCAACAACACACACCACACAGCCAAAACACACACACACACACAGTCCAACAAACACACACACACACACAGAGTCCAACAAACACACACACACACACACACACAGAGTCCAACAAACACACACACACACACACAGTCCAAACACACACACACCACACACACACACACACACACACACACACACACACACACACACACACACACAGAGTCCAACAAACACACACACACACACACACACCACACACACACACACACACACACACACAGTCCAACACACACACACACACACACACACACAGAGTCCAACACACACACACACACACAGAGTCCAACAAAAACACACACACACAGTCCAAACACACACACACACACACACACACACACACACACACACACACAGAGTCCAACAAACACACACACACACAGCCAAAACACACACACACACAGAGTCCAACAAACACACACACACACAGCCAAAACACACACACACACACACACACAGAGTCCAACAAACACACACACACACACACACACACACACACACAGAGTCCAACAAACACACACACACACAGTCCAAACACACACACACACACACAGAGTCCAACAACACACACACACACACAGCCAAAACACACACAGAGTCCAACAAACACACACACACACACACACACACACACAGTCCAAACACACACACACACACACACACACATAGAGTCCAACAAACACACACACACACACACAGCCAAAACACACACAGAGTCCAACAAACACACACACACACACACACAGTCCAAACACACACACACACACACACACACACAGCCAAAACACACACAGAGTCCAACAAACACACACACACACAGTCCAAACACACACATGCGCACAGAGTCCAAGGAACACACACACACAGAGAGTCCAACACACACACACACACAATCCAAACACACACACAGAATCCAACAAACACACACACACAGTCCAAACATCTACACACACACACACACACACACACACACACACACACACACACACACACACACACACACACACACAGTCCAACAAACACACACAGACAGTCCAAACATCTACACACACACACACACACACACACAGACACACACACAGAGTCCAACAAACACACACACACACACACAGCCAAAACACACACAGAGTCCAACAAACACACACACACACAGAGTCCAACAAACACACACACACACACAGCCAAAACACACACAGAGTCCAACAAAACACACACACACACACACAGTCCAAACACACACACACACACACACACACACACACACACAGAGTCCAACAAACACACACACACACAGCCAAAACACACACAGAGTCCAACAAACACACACACACACACAGTCCAAACACACACACGCGCGCAGAGTCCAAGGAACACACACACACAGAGAGTCCAACACACACACACACACACACACAATCCAAACACACACACAGAATCCAACAAACACACACACACAGTCCAAACATCTACACACACACACACACAGTCCAACAAACACACACAGACAGTCCAAACATCTACACACACACACACACACACACACACACACACAGTCCAACAAACACACACACACACAGTCCAAACACACACACACGGTTCACACACACACACACACTCTCGCACACACACACACACACACACACAGAGTCCAACAAACACACAGACAAACACAGAATACATCAAACACACACACACACACACACACATTCCAACAAACACACAAACACAGAATACAACAAACACACACACCAACACAGAATACAACAAATACACACACACACACACACACACAGTCCAACAAACACACAC
The DNA here is from genome assembly GCF_902500255.1 of Thalassophryne amazonica. Classification (NCBI taxonomy): domain Eukaryota; kingdom Metazoa; phylum Chordata; class Actinopteri; order Batrachoidiformes; family Batrachoididae; genus Thalassophryne; species Thalassophryne amazonica. The sequence goes on from NW_022986412.1 coordinate 18,650, forward strand.
ACACACACACACACACAAAATGTTGGGAAAGTGTAGTGACACGGACCCACAACAAGCGGCGTAAATGAATGGACAATGAAAGAGTCGAATATGAACACATTACTGTTGTGAATGAGCACAACCGAAATACAGAGGATTACAGAATTTTGCAAACAGTCAATCCACAAAGGTGACGTGTGGGCAGGCTCGAGGATAGAAGACGTCTGTCCTGAGAGGAACCGGAACCACACGATTTCCTCCGCCACCGAACCCGGAGAATACTGGAGCCGCCAAGTCTCGAGTCCCCAGGTGGCCACCGTCTCCGAATGTCGGATCTGGTACTGCTGGTGAGGAGCAAAAACAGTGAGATGTGGGTGCGTGAACACCCAGTAACAACAATGGTGGGAATTCCACCTCCACCTCTAACACAGTAACACACTTAGTGCAGAACCTGAGGGCTACTTAGTTTGACGTGTGGAGTGAAGTCTGTCACCCGTCACGTTTCCCCAAACTCAGCGTCCCGCTGCAAGTAGAATCCTCAGGCGCTCCTGCAACAAACTCAGAGAAATTACGTGCGTAAGGCACAGTCAAAACAGCTGAGAGTTTACCTTCACAGATAGAAGATATCTCGGCAACGAGGTGGAGATGACGTCCAGTTTTTATGGAGTGGAATGATGAAGTGAAGATGGATGACAGCTGTCATGAGATAATGAGTGACAGCTGTCACCCCCGGCTGTGTCCGTGGCGGCAGCGCCCTCTCGTGCCTGAAGCCCGCACTTCAGGCAGGGCGCCCTCTGGTGGTGGGCCAGCAGTACCTCCTCTTCTGGCGGCCCACACAACAGGACCCCCCTTCAGCGGGCGCCTCCTGGCGCCCGACCAGGCTTGTCCGGGTGACGGCGGCAGAAATCGGCCAGGCGGGCCGGGTCCAGGATGAAGCTCCTTTTCACGCAGGAGCATTTTTCGGGTCCATACCCCTCCCAGTCCACTGGAACCCCCGGCCCATTCGACGGATGTCCAGGAGCCGGCGCACTGTCCAAGCCGGCTCCCCGTCAATGATCCGGGCAGGAGTGAAGCCGGGAGCTGGAGCTTCACTGCAGCAGGACTGAGGATTTTGACGATCTTGAATGGTCCAATGAACCTGTCCATCAGTTTGGGGGAGTCCACCTGCAGGGGAATGTCCTTGGTTGATAACCACACCTCCTGCCCGGGCTGGTATGCAGGGGCCGGGGACTGCCGGCGGTCTGCATGGATTTTAGCCCTCGTCCGGGCCTTCAACAAGGCAGAACGTGCGGTGCGCCACAACCGACGGCACCTCCGCAGGTGGGCCTGGACCGAGGGCACACCGACCTCTCCCTCCACCATGGGAAATAATGGGGGCTGGTACCCCAGACACACCTCAAACGGGGAGAGGCCGGTAGCAGAAAACACCTGACTGTTATGCGCATACTCGATCCAGGCCAGATGGTCACTCCAGGCCGTCGGGTGCATGGATGTCACACAGCGGAGGGTCTGTTCCAACTCTTGGTTGGCCCGTTCTGCCTGTCCGTTCGTCTGTGGGTGGTACCCGGACGAGAGGCTCACGGTGGCCCCCAGTTCTCTGCAGAAACTCCTCCAGACTTGAGCGGAAAACTGGGGACCACGATCCGAGACTACGTCAGTTGGTATCCCATGCAGACGGACGACATGGTGGACCAGGAGGTCAGCAGTCTCCTGGGCCGTTGGGAGCTTCGGGAGGGCCACGAAGTGGACCGCCTTGGAGAATCGGTCCGCTATCGTGAGGATGGTCGTCATGCCCTGGGACGGCGGGAGGCCCGTGACGAAATCCAGGCTGATATGGGACCAGGGGCGATGAGGAACCGGAAACAGTTGGAGGAGTCCCTGGGTTTTTGAGTGGTCCGCCTTGCCCCTGGCACAGGTGGTGCAGGCCTGGATATACTCCTGGACGTCAGCTTCCATAGACGCCCACCAGAAGCGCTGCCGGACAACTGCCACGGTCCTTCGCACCCCTGGATGACAGGAGAGCTTGGAACCGTGACAGAAATCCAAGACTGCAGCTCTGGCTTCTGGTGGGACGTACATACGATTCTTCGGACCAGTTCCGGGGTCCGGGCTCCGTGCCAGGGCCTCCCGGACAGTCTTCTCCACGTCCCAGGTGAGGGTAGCCACGATAGTGGACTCTGGAATGATGGGCTCCGGTGGATCCGACAGCTCTGTTTTGACTTCGTCTTCGTGTACCCGGGACAAGACATCTGATCTTTGGTTCTTGGTCCCGGGGCGATAGGTGATCCGGAAGTCAAAACGCCCGAAGAACAGTGACCAGCGGGCTTGCCTGGGGTTCAGCCGCTTGGCGGTCCTGATATACTCCAGGTTCCGATGGTCAGTGAAAACCGTGAACGGCACAGACGCTCCCTCCAACGGGTGTCTCCACTCCTCAAGAGCCTCTTTCACTGCAAGGAGTTCTCGGTTGCCGACGTCATAGTTCCGTTCAGCCGGGGTCAACCTGCGAGAAAAGTAGGCACACGGGTGAAGAACCTTATCGGTCTCTCCGCTCTGGGACAGCACGGCTCCTATCCCTGAGTCAGAGGCGTCCACTTCAACCACAAACTGGCGGCAAGGGTCGGGCTGCACCAAAACTGGTGCAGTCGAGAACCGCCGTTTCAACTCCCTGAACGCGGCTTCGCACCGATCTGACCAGGTGAAGGGGACTTTTGGAGAGGTCAGGGCTGTCAGGGGGCTAACTACCTGACTGTAGCCCTTAATGAACCTCCTGTAGAAATTTGCAAAGCCGAAGAACTGTTGCAGCTTCCTACGGCTTGTCAGTTGGGGCCAATCTCTCACCGCCGCAACCTTGGCCGGATCAGGGGCGACGGAGTTGGAGGAGATGATAAACCCCAGGAAGGACAAAGAGGTGCGGTGAAACTCACACTTCTCGCCCTTCACAAACAGCCGGTTCTCCAACAACCGCTGCAGGACCTGACGTACATGCTGGACATGAGTCTCAGGGTCTGGAGAAAAAATGAGTATATCGTCCAGATATACGAAGACGAATCGGTGCAGGAAGTCCCGCAAGACGTCATTAACCAAAGCTTGGAACGTTGCGGGGGCGTTAGTGAGGCTGAACGGCATGACCAGGTACTCAAAATGACCTAATGGGGTGTTAAATGCCGTCTTCCACTCGTCTCCCTTCCGGACCCGAACCAGGTGGTACGCATTCCTAAGATCCAACTTGGTGAAGATTTTGGCTCCATGCAGGGGCGTGAACATTGAATCTAACAGGGGCAACGGGTATCGATTGCGAACCGTAATCTCATTTAGTCCCCTGTAATCAATGCATGGACGGAGTCCGCCGTCTTTCTTGCCCACAAAAAAGAAACCTGCACCCATCGGGGAGGTGGAATTCCGGATCAGCCCGGCAGCTAATGAGTCCCGGATGTAGGTCTCCATTGATTCGCGCTCAGGTCGTGAGAGGTTGTACAGCCTGCTGGACGGGAACTCAATGCCCGGAATCAAATCAATGGCACAATCGTACAGACGGTGCGGGGGAAGGGTGAGTGCCAGATCCTTGCTGAAGACATCAGCAAGATCGTGGTACTCAACCGGCACCGCCGTCAGATTGGGAGGGACTTTGACCTCCTCCTTAGCACGTAAACCGGGAGGAACCGAGGATCCTAGACACACCCGATGGCAGGTTTCGCTCCACTGAACCACCACCCCAGACGGCCAATCAATCCGGGGATTGTGTTTCAGAATCCACGGGAAGCCCAAAATCACGCAGGACGTAGAAGGAGTCACAAAAAACTCGATCTCCTCCCGATGATTTCCAGACACCACCAGAGTTACAGGTTGTGTCTTGTGCGTGATTAAAGGGAGAAGGGTGCCATCTAGTGCCCGCACCTGCAATGGCGAAGGGAGCGCCACCAGAGGGAGCCCTACCTCCCTAGCCCATCTGCTGTCTAGCAGATTCCCTTCTGACCCCGTGTCCACCAGTGCTGGGGCTTGAAGGGTTAAATCCCCGCTCAGGACTGTAACTGGGAGTCGTGTGGAAATATGTGTATGTCCCACATGAATGTCTTGGCCCACCCTAAGCCCAGTTTCTAGGGGCGGGCGTTGGTGTTTAACCGCTTGGGGCAGTCTCTTAACTGATGATCCTTCCCACTGTAGCCAAGTGCTTGCTCACAGGGGGTCGTTTTGACCGTTGGGGTTTTACATAATTATTGTATGGCCTTGCCTTACAATATAAAGTGCCTTGGGGCAACTGTTTGTTGTGATTTGGCGCTATATAAAAAAATTGATTGATTGATTGATTGATTGATTGATTGATTGATTGATTGATTGATTGATGCTCACTCCCCGCGGGCCAGCCTCCTCTGTCTGTTAGGTGGTCTAAATGTGGCCCTGCTCGTGTCCATAGCTTCATCAGCAGGGGGAGCTTTAGCCACACGGAGCGTTCAGGCTGTGGAGCGTGGGGAGGGCGGAACCTTTTCGGACCTGGAAGGGAGAGGGACAGCACGTGCCCGGCCACGTCCTTCATCTCGCTCCCAACAGCGTTCCTCTAACCGATTGTCTAAACGTATGACGAGATCAATAAGCCCATCTAAATCCCACGGTTCTTCCTTGGCTACCAGGTGCTCCTTCAGGACCGACCACAGTCCGTTTATGAAGGCGGCGCGGAGCGCAACGTTATTCCAGCCGGACCTCGCAGCCGCGATGCGGAAGTCGACTGCATATTCGGCTGCACTCCGGCGCCCCTGTCTCATTGACAGCAGTACTGCTGAAGCAGTCTCTCCTCTGTTAGAGTGATCAAAAACCGTTTTGAACTCCCTCACAAACCCAGTATAAGTGATGAGGAGCCGTGAATTTTGCTCCCAAAGCACCGTAGCCCAAGTGCATGCCTCACCACGATGCAAGTTAATCACATAAGCCACCTTACTGGCGTCAGACGCGTACATTACGGGACGTTGTGCAAAGACGAGCGAACACTGCATAAGAAAGTCCGCGCACGTCTCCATACAACCTCCGTATGGCTCTGGGGGACTTATGTATGCTTCAGGGGATGGTGCGGGGGGGTGGGTCGTTGAATGACCAGTGGAACGTCTATATTCTGCACCGGGTCAGCAGGAGGACGAGCTGCAGCAGCGCCCTGAGCGCGCGCTTCCACCTGCACGGTGAGAGCCTCCATCCTGCGATTAAGGATGATGTTTTGCTCGGTCATCAGATCCAACCGAGCAGTAAAGGCGGTGAGGATTTGCTGCAACTCACCAATCACGCCTCCTGCAGACGCCTGTGCACCCTGCTCTTCCATTGGTTGTCCAACAGATGGTTGACGCCCCTCGGGATCCATGACGCTGGCCGAGATATCCTGTTGGGAAAGTGTAGTGACACGGACCCACAACAGGGGGCGTAAATGAATGGACAATGAAAGAGTCGAATATGAACACTTTACTGTTGTGAATGAGCACAACCACAATACAGAGGATTACAGAATTTTGCAAACAGTCAATCCACAAAGGCGACGTGTGGGCAGGCTCGAGGATAGAAGACGTCTGTCCTGAGAGGAACCGGAACCACACGATTTCCTCCGCCACCAAACCCGGAGAATGCTGGAGCCGCCAAGTCCCGAGTCCCCAGGTGGCCACCGTCTCCGAATGTCGGATCTGGTACTGCTGGCTAGGAGCAAAAACAGTGAGATGTGGGTGTGTGAACACCCAGTAACAACAATGGTGGGAATTCCACCTCCACCTCTAACACAGTAACACACTTAGTGCAGAACCTGAGGGCTACTTAGTTTGACGTGCGGAGTGAAGTCCGTCACCCGTCACGTTTCCCCAAATTCAGTGTCCCGCTGCAAGTAGAATCCTCAGGCGCTCCTGCAACAAACTCAGAGAAATTACGTGCGTAAGGCACAGTCAAAACAGCTGAGAGTTTACCTTCACAGATAGAAGATATCTCGGCAACGAGGTGGAGATGACGTCCGGTTTTTATGGAGTGGAATGATGAAGTGAAGATGGATGACAGCTGTCATGAGATAATGAGTGACAGCTGTCACCCCCGGCTGTGTCCGTGGCGGCAGCGCCCTCTCGTGCCTGAAGCCCGCACTTCAGGCAGGGTGCCCTCTGGTGGTGGGCCAGCAGTACCTCCTCTTCTGGCGGCCCACACAACACAAAATCCAGCAAACACGCACAGTCCAACAAGCACACACATACACACACGCATACACACACACACACACACACACACACACACATACACACACACACAGTGTGGAGTCACGGTGTGGGGTTACGGTGTGGGGTCACGGTGTGGAGTTATGGTGTGGAGTCACGGTGTAGGGACACAGTGTGGAGTCACGGTGTGGGGTTACGGTGTGGAGTTATGGTGTGGAGTCACAGTGTAGGGTCACAGTGTGGAGTCACGGTGTGGGGTTACGGTGTGGGGTCACAGTGTGGAGTTATGGTGTGGAGTCACAGTGTAGGGTCACAGTGTGGAGTCACGGTGTGGGGTTACGGTGTGGGGTCACAGTGTGGAGTTATGGTGTGGAGTCACAGTGTAGGGTCACAGTGTGGAGTCACGGTGTGGGGTTACGGTGTGGGGTCACAGTGTGGAGTTATGGTGTGGGGTCACGGTGTAGGGACACAGTGTGGAGTCACGGTGTGGGATTACGGTGTGGGGTCACAGTGTGGAGTTATGGTGTGGAGTCACAGTGTAGGGTCACAGTGTGGAGTCACGGTGTGGGGTTACGGTGTGGGGTCACAGTGTGGGGTCCCAGTGTGGGGTTATGGTGTGGAGTCATGGTGTAGGGTCACAGTGTGGAGTCACGGTGTGGGGTTACGGTGTGGGGTCACGGTATGGAGTTATGGTGTGGGGTCACAGTGTGGAGTCACGGTGTAGGGTCACAGTGTGGAGTCACGGTGTGGGGTTACGGTGTGGGGTCACGGTGTGGAGTTATGGTGTGGGGTCCCAGTGTGAGGTTATGGTGTGGGGTCCCAGTGTGGAGTCACGGTGTGGGGTCCCAGTGTGGAGTCACGGTGTAGGGTCACAGTGTGGAGTCACGGTGTGGGGTTACGGTGTGGGGTCACGGTGTGGAGTTATGGTGTGGGGTCCCAGTGTGAGGTTATGGTGTGGGGTCCCAGTGTGGAGTCACGGTGTGGGGTCCCAGTGTGGAGTCACGGTGTGGGGTCCCAATGTGGAGTCACGGTGTGGGGTTACGGTGTGGGGTCACAGTGTGGAGTCACTGTGTGGAGTCACTGTGTGGGCCACAGTGTGGCGTCACAGTGTGGGGTTACGGTGTGGGGTCACGGTGTGGGGTCATGGTGTGGGGTTACGGTGTGGGCCACAGTGTGGCGTCACAGTGTGGGGTTACGGTGTGGGGTCACGGTGTGGGGTCACGGTGTGGAGTCACTGTGTGGGCCACAGTGTGGCGTCACAGTGTGGGGTTACGGTGTGGGGTCACGGTGTGGGGTCATGGTGTGGGGTTACGGTGTGGGCCACAGTGTGGCGTCACAGTGTGGGGTTACGGTGTGGGGTCACGGTGTGGGGTCACAGTGTGGAGTCACTGTGTGGGCCACAGTGTGGCGTCACAGTGTGGGGTTACGGTGTGGGGTCACGGTGTGGGGTCACGGTGTGGAGTCACAGTGTGGGGTTACGGTGTGGGGTAACAGTGTGGAGTTATGGTGTGGGGTTATGATGTGGGGTCACAGTGTGGAGTTATGGTGTGGGGTTATGGTGTGGGGTCACAGTGTGGAGTTATGGTGTGGGGTTATGGTGTGGGGTCACTGTGTGGAGTCACTGTGTGGGCCACAGTGTGGCGTCACAGTGTGGGGTTACGGTGTGGGGTCACGGTGTGGGGTTACGGTGTGGGGTCACAGTGTGGAGTCACTGTGTGGGCCACAGTGTGGCGTCACAGTGTGGTGTCCCAGTGTGAGGTTATGGTGTGGGGTCCCAGTGTGGAGTCACGGTGTGGGGTCCCAATGTGGAGTCACGGTGTGGGTTACGGTGTGGGGTCACAGTGTGGAGTCACTGTGTGGGCCACAGTGTGGCGTCACAGTGTGGGGTTACGGTGTGGGGTCATGGTGTGGGGTCACGGTGTGGAGTCACTGTGTGGGCCACAGTGTGGGGTCACGGTGTGGGGTCACGGTGTGGGGTTACGGTGTGGGGTCACAGTGTGGAGTCACTGTGTGGGCCACAGTGTGGCGTCACAGTGTGGGGTTACGGTGTGGGGTCATGGTGTGGGGTCACGGTGTGGAGTCACGGTGTGGGGTTACGGTGTGGGGTCACAGTGTGGAGTTATGGTGTGGGGTTACGGTGTGGGGTCACAGTTTGGAGTCACGGTGTCGAGTCACGGTGTGGGGTCCCAATGTGGAGTCACGGTGTGGGGTTACGGTATGGGGTCACAGTGTGGAGTCACTGTGTGGGCCATAGTGTGGCGTCACAGTGTGGGGTTACGGTGTGGGGTCACGGTGTGGGGTCACGGTGTGGAGTCACTGTGTGGGCCACAGTGTGGCGTCACAGTGTGGGGTTACGGTGTGGGGTCATGGTGTGGGGTCACGGTGTGGAGTCACGGTGTGGGGTTACGGTGTGGGGTCACAGTGTGGAGTTATGGTGTGGGGTTACGGTGTGGGGTCACAGTTTGGAGTCACGGTGTCGAGTCACGGTGTGGGGTTACGGTGTGGGGTCCCAATGTGGAGTCACGGTGTGGGGTTACGGTGTGGGGTCACAGTGTGGAGTCACTGTGTGGGCCATAGTGTGGCGTCACAGTGTGGGGTTACGGTGTGGGGTCACGGTGTGGGGTCACGGTGTGGGGTTACGGTGTGGGGTCACAGTGTGGAGTCACTGTGTGGGCCACAGTGTGGCGTCACAGTGTGGGGTCACGGTGTGGAGTCACAGTGTGGCGTCACAGTGTGGGGTCACAGTGTGGGGTCACAGTGTGGGGTCACGGTGTGGGGGGTCACAGTGTGGTTTGTATAAACTTGGAGGATTCTGTTTTGTTTTATGCACAATAATAAAGGAAGGCTCTTCTCTTCTTCCCTGCAGGCGTTTCTCCAGAGTGTGGATGAGGTTCTCTCCTCGCCAGGCTTAGTGGAGGTAAATGAGTTCACACTGTTGTGCTGCGATCGCACATGACATAATGTAACATATGTAATTTTGTGAGGACGTTAATCCAAAGCATTTTAACGCTCCATGAGTTTCACGTTCCCACAGTGCGGCGAGCCACGCCAGCAGGAACCTGATATGTGGGAGAGTTACACAGAGTACTGCAGTGTGAAGGCAAACATTGTAATACTCAGTAAAAACACACAGCAGGAGTTGTGCAGAAACACAAGGGGAACTCTTTGTGCTCAGGCTCTCCAGTCACAGCAACTGAGGCTCCTTCACCCACAGTCATGGGTGTCTTGGTGGCTTCCCTCATTACATTAGTTTGTGCATAGTCCCTCAGTTTTTAAGGACAACCTCACTTTAACTAAACTCTCCCACACATTTTAAAAATCTTAATTAATTTAACTGAACCAAGTGTTTTTGTCTGCAGAAAACTGACTGTGAAAGTGAAGATTTAGTTGTCACATTAAACATAATAGAGAAGCTTGAATCGTCGGCTGGACTGGGTTGCTTGACGCGAGGACATTTCGCTTCAAATTGCAGAAGCTTCCTCAGCTAAAATTGTTGCTCTAGTAGTCTGACTTCTCTCTTGACTCTTGTAGAGTCTTCTCTGTGATCCCACACTGTGACCCCACACTGTGATTCCACACCGTGACCCCCTGTAGAGTCTTCTCCACAAGAGTCAAGACAGAGGTCAGACTACCAGAGCAACAATTTTAGCTGAGGAAGCTTCTGTGATTTGAAGCGAAATGTCCTCACGTCAAGCAACCCAGTCCAGTCGAAGATTCAAGCTTCTCTACTATGGAAACCACCTGGAGAACTGAGAGCCTACACAGAAACACATTAAACATGTTTATGGAAATGATGTTCTACTTTACATGTTTCCTTCTTTTATAGCGTTTTGTCTTTGAGATTAAAGCACACAGAGGGTTAGCTGTTTGTAGGGAAACCTGAACAAGAACAACAAGCACAGCTACGTTATCATGTCAAACTCAGAAACTCTCGTCTCAGAAAAGCCAAATTGTTTGTCAACACTCAGTCTGTGTCGCTAAGAAGTGACATTCTTTCACTGTCTGTCACTTATCCAGTGGCAGTACACCAAAGCAGCTCTTCCCACACTTCCCTATACTCTTCAAAGTCCCCTAACTCTTCCTGGGGGATCCCAAGGCGCTTCCAAGCCAGTTGGGAAATATAATCCCTCCAGCATGTCCTGGGTCTTCCCCAGGGTCTCCTCCCAGTTGGACATGCCTGGAAGCCTCCCCAAAGAGACAACCAGGGGGCGTCCTCACCAGATGCCCAAACTACCTCAGCTGGTTCCTTTCCATGTAAAGCAGTAGCAGCTCTACTCTGAGTCTCTCCTGGGTAATTGAGCTTCTCATCCTGTCCTGGAGTGTAAGCCCAGATACCCGGCACAGGAATCTCATTTCTGTGGCTTGTATCCTTGACCTTGCTCTTTCTGTCATTTCCCAAAGTTCATGAGTATGGGTGAGGACGGGACTCTAAAATAGCAGGCGCAGCCCGTGTGTTGAACAGATGGTTTAACCTCCTTTTTCTTCATGTGCTTGCACACTGACAGCAGAAGACAGCGTGGGCATAGCACAGGCTGAAACCCCAAGAACAGGAATAAAACCCACATGTTTCCAATGGAACTTTGGACAGTGTAACCAAGGAGACGGTGCTCACTCTTTTCTGACTGGTTGCTACTGAGTTGCAGGCGGCTCCTGTGGCCAGCGGTCTGATCAGGACGGTGGAGGACATGATGGAACACATGGTGACTAAACTAGAGCCAAGTCCAAACGGCATCATTTCGCTGGGCGGACGGTCTCCTGTAGCAGGTCAGTGTGGGATCAAGCTCCATGTGGATGGGAAGGCTGTGTTACGATGACATCACAAAGGTGCTTTTCCACATAATATTTGATCTGCTGTGAATCCTGCTGGTGTCTTTCTTTGACCTGCCGGTGGAAAAGCCGGCTGAGACTGCATGTTTTCTCTAATGTTATTGTGTGATATTGACTTGTTGGTACACAGATTACACCCTGATGAAGCTCCCGCGGAACCACAACCTGCAGCATTACCGCTTCCCCACGCAGGGCAAGAACTACATCTCCGTGCCCAGGGAGGCTTTCCACGTGCAGAGTGAGAAAAGACGGCGAAAATACACATTTTATCATTTCAAAATGATGAATCACATCAAATAAGGGTTGAGGATGAATAAATTGTTAAATATTAACTGACTTTGTTTTCCTGTTAGGAAGGTGATCTGTGGGTATTATGTGATAAACTGTTTCCCTGCTGTGTTGCAAATGATCTCACTCCCCTTGAAAAATGTGCTTTTGGCAGAATTCTCTTTGAAGTGCAAAAGATTGTTTGTGTCTCAGTCCCAGTGCATCTATGAGCTGAAAAAAGAAAATGACATTAAAACGATGATGTTGTTTCATTTTATATACAACCCCAATTCCAATGAAGTTGGGACGTTGTATAAAATGTAAATACAAACAGAATACAATGATTTTCAAATCCTCTTCAACCTATATTCAACTGAATACACCACAAAGACAAGATATTTAATGTTCAAAGTGATAAACTTTATTGTTTTTGTGCAAATATTTGCTCATTTTGAAATGGATGCCTGCAACAGCTTTCAAAAAAGTTGGGACGGGGCAACAAAAGACTGGGAAAGTTGATCAATGCTCAAAGAACACCTGTTTGCAAACAGGTGAGTGTCATGATTGGGTATAAAAGGCGCACCCCCAAAAGGCTCAGCCGTTCAGAAGCAAAGATGGGGTGAGGATCACCACTTTGTGAACAACTGCATGAAAAAAATAGTCCAACAGTTTAAGAACAATGCTTCTCAACATTCAATTGCAAGGAATTTAGGGATTCCATCATCTACAGTCCATAATATAATCAGAAGATTCAGAGAATCTGGAGAACTTTCTACACATAAGCAGCAAGGCCGAAAACCAACACTGAAGGCAGCACTGCATTACATCATTGTGTAAATGATGTACACAATGATGTACATCATTGTGTACATCACAATGATGGAGCCGAGTCGCCGAGTCTCCAATTCGGAGCCGAGTCTCCGAATTGGAGACTCGGCTCCGCACCGTGGAAAATTCTACAGCTAGCCAGGCCCCTGTAGTCGGTGCGGACCAAGGTAGCTTAGCCGCCGTTAGTTACCCCCTGGCAGATCCCGAGCAGCCGGGAAAGCAGGCTGACTGGGTGACTGTGAGGAGGAAGCGTAGCCCTAAACAGAAGCCCCGTGTACACCGCCAACCCGTTCACATCTCTAACCGTTTTTCCCCACTCGACGACACACCCGCCGAGGATCAAACTCTGGTTATTGGCGACTCTGTTTTGCGAAATGTGAAGTTAGTGACACCAGCAACCATAGTCAATTGTCTTCCGGGGGCCAGAGCAGGCGACATTGAAGGAAATTTGAAACTGCTGGCTAAGGCTAAAGGTAAATTTGGTAAGATTGTAATTCACGTCGGCAGTAATGACACCCGGTTACGCCAATCGGAGGTCACTAAAATTAACATTAAATCGGTGTGTAACTTTGCAAAAACAATGTCGGACTCTGTAGTTTTCTCTGGGCCCCTCCCCAATCAGACCGGGAGTGACATGTTTAGCTGCATGTTCTCCTTGAATTGCTGGCTGTCTGAGTGGTGTCCAAAAAATGAGGTGGGCTTCATAGATAATTGGCAAAGCTTCTGGGGAAAACCTGGTCTTGTTAGGAGAGACGGCATCCATCCCACTTTGGATGGAGCAGCTCTCATTTCTAGAAATCTGGCCAATTTTCTTAAATCCTCCAAACCGTGACTATCCAGGGTTGGTACCAGGAAGCAGAGTTGTAGTCTTACACACCTCTCTGCAGCTTCTCTCCCCCTGCCATCCCCTCATTACCCCATCCCCGTAGAGACGGTGCCTGCTCCCAGACTACCAATAACCAGCAAAAATCTATTAAGCATAAAAATTCAAAAAGAAAAAATAATATAGCACCTTCAACTGCACCACAGACTAAAACAGTTAAATGTGGTCTATTAAACATTAGGTCTCTCTCTTCTAAGTCCCTGTTGGTAAATGATATAATAATTGATCAACATATTGATTTATTCTGCCTAACAGAAACCTGGTTACAGCAGGATGAATATGTTAGTTTAAATGAGTCAACACCCCCGAGTCACACTAACTGTCAGAATGCTCGTAGCACGGGCCGAGGAGGAGGATTAGCAGCAATCTTCCACTCCAGCTTATTAATTAATCAAAAACCCAGACAGAGCTTTAATTCATTTGAAAGCTTGTCTCTTAGTCTTGTCCATCCAAATTGGAAGTCCCAAAAACCAGTTTTATTTGTTATTATCTATCGTCCACCTGGTCGTTACTGTGAGTTTCTCTGTGAATTTTCAGACCTTTTGTCTGACTTAGTGCTTAGCTCAGATGAGATAATTATAGTGGGCGATTTTAACATCCACACAGATGCTGAGAATGACAGCCTCAACACTGCATTTAATCTATTATTAGACTCTATCGGCTTTGCTCAAAAAGTAAATGAGTCCACCCACCACTTTAATCATATCTTAGATCTTGTTCTGACTTATGGTATGGAAATAGAAGACTTAACAGTATTCCCTGAAAACTCCCTTCTGTCTGATCATTTCTTAATAACATTTACATTTACTCTGATGGACTACCCAGCAGTGGGGAATAAGTTTCATTACACTAGACGTCTTTCAGAAAGCGCTGTAACTAGGTTTAAGGATATGATTCCTTCTTTATGTTCTCTAATGCCATATACCAACACAGTGCAGAGTAGCTACCTAAACTCTGTAAGTGAGATAGAGTATCTCGTCAATAGTTTTACATCCTCATTGAAGACAACTTTGGATGCTGTAGCTCCTCTAAAAAAGAGAGCTTTAAATAAGAAGTGCCTGACTCCGTGGTATAACTCACAAACTCGTAGCTTAAAGCAGATAACCCGTAAGTTGGAGAGGAAATGGCGTCTCACTAATTTAGAAGATCTTCACTTAGCCTGGAAAAAGAGTCTGTTGCTCTATAAAAAAGCCCTCCGTAAAGCTAGGACATCTTTCTACTCATCACTAATTGAAGAAAATAAGAATAAGCCCAGGTTTCTTTTCAGCACTGTAGCCAGGCTGACAAAGAGTCAGAGCTCTATTGAGCTGAGTATTCCATTAACTTTAACTAGTAATGACTTCATGACTTTCTTTGCTAACAAAATTTTAACTATTAGAGAAAAAATTACTCATAACCATCCCAAAGACGTATCGTTATCTTTGGCTGCTTTCAGTGATGCCGGTATTTGGTTAGACTCTTTCTCTCCGATTGTTCTGTCTGAGTTATTTTCATTAGTTACTTCATCCAAACCATCAACATGTTTATTAGACCCCATTCCTACCAGGCTGCTCAAGGAAGCCCTACCATTATTTAATGCTTCGATCTTAAATATGATCAATCTATCTTTGTTAGTTGGCTATGTACCACAGGCTTTTAAGGTGGCAGTAATTAAACCATTACTTAAAAAGCCATCACTTGACCCAGCTATCTTAGCTAATTATAGGCCAATCTCCAACCTTCCTTTTCTCTCAAAAATTCTTGAAAGGGTAGTTGTAAAACAGCTAACTGATCATCTGCAGAGGAATGGTCTATTTGAAGAGTTTCAGTCAGGTTTTAGAATTCATCATAGTACAGAAACAGCATTAGTGAAGGTTACAAATGATCTTCTTATGGCCTCGGACAGTGGACTCATCTCTGTGCTTGTTCTGTTAGACCTCAGTGCTGCTTTTAATACTGTTGACCATAAAATTTTATTACAGAGATTAGAGCATGCCATAGGTATTAAAGGCACTGCGCTGCGGTGGTTTGAATCATATTTGTCTAATAGATTACAATTTGTTCATGTAAATGGGGAATCTTCTTCACAGACTAAAGTTAATTATGGAGTTCCACAAGGTTCTGTGCTAGGACCAATTTTATTCACTTTATACATGCTTCCCTTAGGCAGTATTATTAGACAGCATTGCTTAAATTTTCATTGTTACGCAGATGATACCCAGCTTTATCTATCCATGAAGCCAGAGGACACACACCAATTAGCTAAACTGCAGGATTGTCTTACAGACATAAAGACATGGATGACCTCTAATTTCCTGCTTTTAAACTCAGATAAAACTGAAGTTATTGTACTTGGCCCCACAAATCTTAGAAACATGGTGTCTAACCAGATCCTTACTCTGGATGGCATTACCCTGACCTCTAGTAATACTGTGAGAAATCTTGGAGTCATTTTTGATCAGGATATGTCATTCAATGCGCATATTAAACAAATATGTAGGACTGCTTTTTTGCATTTACGCAATATCTCTAAAATCAGAAAGGTCTTGTCTCAGAGTGATGCTGAAAAACTAATTCATGCATTTATTTCCTCTAGGCTGGACTATTGTAATTCATTATTATCAGGTTGTCCTAAAAGTTCCCTAAAAAGCCTTCAGTTAATTCAAAATGCTGCAGCTAGAGTACTGACGGGGACTAGAAGGAGAGAGCATATCTCACCCACATTGGCCTCTCTTCATTGGCTTCCTGTTAATTCTAGAATAGAATTTAAAATTCTTCTTCTTACTTATAAGGTTTTGAATAATCAGGTCCCATCTTATCTTAGGGACCTCGTAGTACCATATCACCCCAATAGAGCGCTTCGCTCTCAGACTGCAGGCTTACTTGTAGTTCCTAGGGTTTGTAAGAGTAGAATGGGAGGCAGAGCCTTCAGCTTTCAGGCTCCTCTCCTGTGGAACCAGCTCCCAATTCAGATCAGGGAGACAGACACCCTCTCTACTTTTAAGATTAGACTTAAAACTTTCCTTTTTGCTAAAGCTTATAGTTAGGGCTGGATCAGGTGACCCTGAACCATCCCTTAGTTATGCTGCTATAGACGTAGACTGCTGGGGGGTTCCCATGATGCACTGTTTCTTTCTCTTTTTGCTCTGTATGCACCACTCTGCATTTAATCATTAGTGATTGATCTCTGCTCCCCTCCACAGCATGTCTTTTTCCTGGTTCTCTCCCTCAGCCCCAACCAGTCCCAGCAGAAGACTGCCCCTCCCTGAGCCTGGTTCTGCTGGAGGTTTCTTCCTGTTAAAAGGGAGTTTTTCCTTCCCACTGTAGCCAAGTGCTTGCTCACAGGGGGTCGTTTTGACCGTTGGGGTTTTACATAATTATTGTATGGCCTTGCCTTACAATATAAAGCGCCTTGGGGCAACTGTTTGTTGTGATTTGGCGCTATATAAATAAAATTGATTGATTGAAGTTAAAACTCTGCCATGCAAAGTGAAAGCCAAACATCAACAACATCCAGAAACGCCACCACCTTCTCTGGGCCCGAGCTCATTTGAAATGGACAGATGCAAAGTGGAAAAGTGTGCTGTGGTCTGATGAGTCGACATTTCAAATTGTTTTTGGAAATCATGGATGTCGTGTCCTCCAGACAAAAGAGGAAAAAGACCATCCAGATTGTTACCAGCTCAAAGTTTAAAAGCCAGCATCTGTGATGGTATGG
Organism: Thalassophryne amazonica; assembly: GCF_902500255.1. Lineage (NCBI taxonomy): Eukaryota > Metazoa > Chordata > Actinopteri > Batrachoidiformes > Batrachoididae > Thalassophryne > Thalassophryne amazonica. The sequence continues at coordinate 35,295 of NW_022986412.1, forward strand.
GGGGGTGTTAGTGCCCATGGCATGGACAACTTACACATCTGTGATGGCACCATCAATGCTGAAAGGTACATCCAGGTTTTGGAGCAACACCCATTGAAAATATGTGGCGCATTATGAAGCGCAAAATATGACAACAGAGACCCCGGACTGTTGAACAACTGAAGTCGTACATCAAGCAAGAATGGGAAAGAATTCCACCTACAAAGCTTCAACAATTAGTGTCCTCAGTTCCCAAACGCTTATTGAGTGTTGTTAGAAGGAAAGGTGATGTAACACAGTTGGAAACATACCACTGTCCCAGCTTTTTAGAAACATGTTGCAGGCATCCATTTAAACATGAGCAAATATTTGCACAAAAACAATAAAGTTTATCAGTTTGAACATTAAATATCTTGTCTTGTATTCAATTGAATATAGGTTGAAGAGGATTTGAAAATCATTGAATTCTGCTTTTATTTACATTTTACACAACTTCCCAACTTCATTGGAATTGGGGTTGTACACAGTGCATCTGGAATGGGTGAATAACCATTCAACCAGTCTGTCCATTCTGACCTTTGACCTCTGACATCAATGAGGCATTTTCATCCACACAACTCACTAGATATCTTCTCTTTTTTGGACCATTCTCTGTAAACCCTCGAGATGGTTGTGTGTTAAAACCCCAGAAGATCAGCAATGTCACATTCAAAGTCACTTAGATCCTCTTTCTTCCTCACTGTGATGCTCGGTTTGAATTTCAGATGCGCTGAGTTGCTGCCATTGGCTGATTAGCTGCTTGAAATTAAACAGGTGTACCTAATAAAGTGGCTGGTAAATATATATATATATACACACACACTGAACAATGCAACAGTTTTGTTTGTGCTCCCATTTTTCATGAACTGAACTCCAAAATCAAAAACATTTTCTAAATACATAAAAGGCCACTCTAAAATGTTCAGTTTTGCTTTAGTGGGGGGGTCTAGGGGGTGAGAAACCAGTCAGTATCTGGTGTAACCACCATTTGCTTGATGCAGTGCAACACATCTCCTTCACAGTAAGGTCGAGACCCCGATGAGGACGACGAGCATGCAGATGAGCTTCCCTGAGACGGTTTCTGACAGTTTGTGCAGAAATTCTTTGGTTATGCAAACCGATTGTTTCAGTAGCTGTCCGAGTGGTTGGTCTCAGACGATCTTGGAGGTGAACATGCTGGATGTGGAGGTCCTGGGCTGGTGTGGTTACACGTGGTCTGTGGTTGTGAGGCTGGTTGGATGTACTGCCAGATTCTCTGAAACACCTTTGGAGACGGCTTATGGTAGAGAAATGAACATTCAATACATGAGCAACAGCTCTGGTTGACATTCCTGCTGTCAGCATGCCAATTGCACGCTCCCTCAAATCTTGCGACATCTGTGGCATTGTGCTGTGTGATAAAACTGCACCTTTCAGAGTGGCCTTTTATTGTGGGACAGTCTAAGGCACACCTGTGCACTAATCATGGTGTCTAATCAGCATCTTGATATGGCACACCTGTGAGGTGGGATGGATTATCTCAGCAAAGGAGAAGTGCTCACTATCACAGATTTAGACTGGTTTGTCAAGAGTATTTGAGAAAAATAAGTCTTTTGTGTAGATAGAAAATGTTTAGATCTTTGAGTTCAGCTCATGAAAAATGGGAGTGAAAACTAAAGTGGTCCATTTATATTTTTGTTCATTGTGTGTGTGTGTGTGTGTGTGTGTGTGTGTGTGTGTGTGTGTGTGTGTGTGTGTGTGTGTGTGTGTGTGTGTGTGTGTGTGTGTGTGTGTGTGTGTGTGTGTGTGTGTGTGTGTATCTATCTATCTATCTATTAGATAGATAGATAGATTGACACACATTGTGAGTGGGTCAGTCATTACATCTCTGATATATACATATATATATATAATTGATACCACTTATCGATCCAATTCCTTATCGATTCCCTTATCGATACCTCCTGTGAATTTTCTGTGTGCTACAAGTAGGCTTTACAGGTTTTCTATGTCACTAACATTTTATTGAGTCAACATTTTAAAGTAAATAAAATAAATTGAAATTGGTCACTGGATCACTCATCTCTGGACATAAATAAACTGCATGGTGGATCTTTGATCTCTGGACATAAATAAACTGCATGGTGGATCTTTGATCTCTGGACATAAATAAACTGCATGGTGGATCCTTGATCTCTGGACATAAATAAACTGCATGGTGGATCTTTGATCTCTGGACATAAATAAACTGCATGGTGGATCTTTGATCTCTGGACATAAATAAACTGCATGGTGGATCCTTGATCTCTGGACATAAATAAACTGCATGGTGGATCTTTGATCTCTGGACATAAATAAACTGCATGGTGGATCACTCATCTCTGGACATAAATAAACTGCATGGTGGATCTTTGATCTCTGGACATAAATAAACTGCATGGTGGATCTTTGATCTCTGGACATAAATAAACTGCATGGTGGATCACTCATCTCTGGACATAAATAAACTGCATGGTGGATCTTTGATCTCTGGACATAAATAAACTGCATGGTGGATCTTTGATCTCTGGACATAAATAAACTGCATGGTGGATCTTTGATCTCTGGACATAAATAAACTGCATGGTGGATCTTTGATCTCTGGACATAAATAAACTGCATGGTGGATCCTTGATCTCTGGACATAAATAAACTGCATGGTGGATCTTTGATCTCTGGACATAAATAAACTGCATGGTGGATCCTTGATCTCTGGACATAAATAAACTGCATGGTGGATCCTTGATCTCTGGACATAAATAAACTGCATGGTGGATCTTTGATCTCTGGACATAAATAAACTGCATGGTGGATCCTTGATCTCTGGACATAAATAAACTGCATGGTGGATCTTTGATCTCTGGACATAAATAAACTCTACATGGTGGATCTTTGATCTCTGGACATAAATAAACTCTACATGGTGGATCTTTGATCTCTAGACATAAATAAACTCTACATGGTGGATCTTTGATGTCTGGACATAAAAAAACTCTACATGATGGATCTTTGATGTGTGGACATGAATAAACTCTACATGGTGGATCTTTGATGTGTGGACATGAGTAAACTCTACATGGTGGATCTTTGATGTGTGGACATGAATAAACTCTACATGGTGGATCTTTGATGTGTGGACATAAATAAACTCTACATGGTGGATCTTTGATGTGTGGACATGAATAAACTCTACATGGTGGATCTTTGATGTGTGGACATGAATAAACTCTACATGGTGGATCTTTGATGTGTGGACATGAATAAACTCTACATGGTGGATCCTTGATCTCTGGACATAAATAAACTGCATGGTGGATCTTTGATCTCTGGACATAAATAAACTGCATGGTGGATCCTTGATCTCTGGACATAAATAAACTGCATGGTGGATCTTTGATCTCTGGACATAAATAAACTGCATGGTGGATATTTGATCTCTGGACATAAATAAACTGCATGGTGGATCCTTGATCTCTGGACATAAATAAACTGCATGGTGGATCTTTGATCTCTGGACATAAATAAACTGCATGGTGGATCTTTGATCTCTGGACATAAATAAACTCTACATGGTGGATCTTTGATGTGTGGACATAAATAAACTCTACATGGTGGATCTTTGATGTGTGGACATGAATAAACTCTACATGGTGGATCTTTGATGTGTGGACATGAATAAACTCTACATGGTGGATCTTTGATGTGTGGACATGAATAAACTCTACATGGTGGATCTTTGATCTCTGGACATAAATAAACTGCATGGTGGATCCTTGATCTCTGGACATAAATAAACTGCATGGTGGATCCTTGATCTCTGGACATAAATAAACTGCATGGTGGATCTTTGATCTCTGGACATAAATAAACTGCATGGTGGATATTTGATCTCTGGACATAAATAAACTGCATGGTGGATCCTTGATCTCTGGACATAAATAAACTGCATGGTGGATCTTTGATCTCTGGACATAAATAAACTGCATGGTGGATCTTTGATCTCTGGACATAAATAAACTCTACATGGTGGATCTTTGATGTGTGGACATAAATAAACTCTACATGGTGGATCTTTGATCTCTGGACATAAATAAACTCTACATGGTGGATCTTTGATCTCTAGACAAAATAAACTCTACATGGTGGATCTTTGATGTCTGGACATAAATAAACTCTACATGATGGATCTTTGATGTGTGGACATGAATAAACTCTACATGGTGGATCTTTGATGTGTGGACATGAATAAACTCTACATGGTGGATCTTTGATGTGTGGACATGAATAAACTCTACATGGGGGATCTTTGATGTGTGGACATAAATAAACTCTACATGGTGGATCTTTGATGTGTGGACATGAATAAACTCTACATGGTGGATCTTTGATGTGTGGACATGAATAAACTCTACATGGTGGATCTTTGATGTGTGGACATAAATAAACTGTACATGGTGGATCTTTGATGTGTGGACATGAATAAACTCTACATGGTGGATCTTTGATGTGTGGACATGAATAAACTCTACATGGTGGATCTTTGATGTGTGGACATAAATAAACTCTACATGGTGGATCTTTGATGTGTGGACATGAATAAACTCTACATGGTGGATCTTTGATGTGTGGACATAAATAAACTCTACATGGTGGATCTTTGATGTGTGGACATGAATAAACTCTACATGGTGGATCTTTGATGTGTGGACATGAATAAACTCTACATGGTGGATCTTTGATGTGTGGACATAAATAAACTCTACATGGTGGATCTTTGATGTGTGGACATGAATAAACTCTACATGGTGGATCTTTGATGTGTGGACATGAATAAACTCTACATGGTGGATCTTTGATCTCTGGACATAAATAAACTGCATGGTGGATCCTTGATCTCTGGACATAAATAAACTGCATGGTGGATCTTTGATCTCTGGACATAAATAAACTGCATGGTGGATATTTGATCTCTGGACATAAATAAACTGCATGGTGGATCCTTGATCTCTGGACATAAATAAACTGCATGGTGGATCTTTGATCTCTGGACATAAATAAACTCTACATGGTGGATCTTTGATGTGTGGACATAAATAAACTCTACATAGGGGATCTTTGATGTGTGGACATGAATAAACTCTACATGGGGGATCTTTGATGTGTGGACATAAATAAACTCTACATGGTGGATCTTTGATGTCTGGACATGAATAAACTCTACATGGTGGATCTTTGATGTGTGGACATGAATAAACTCTACATGGTGGATCTTTGATGTGTGGACATAAATAAACTGTACATGGTGGATCTTTGATGTGTGGACATGAATAAACTCTACATGGTGGATCTTTGATGTGTGGACATGAATAAACTCTACATGGTGGATCTTTGATGTGTGGACATAAATAAACTCTACATGGTGGATCTTTGATGTGTGGACATAAATAAACTCTACATGGTGGATCTTTGATCTCTGGACATAAATAAACTCTACATGGTGGATCTTTGATCTCTAGACAAAAATAAACTCTACATGGTGGATCTTTGATGTCTGGACATAAATAAACTCTACATGATGGATCTTTGATGTGTGGACATGAATAAACTCTACATGGTGGATCTTTGATGTGTGGACATGAATAAACTCTACATGGTGGATCTTTGATGTGTGGACATGAATAAACTCTACATGGGGGATCTTTGATGTGTGGACATAAATAAACTCTACATGGTGGATCTTTGATGTGTGGACATGAATAAACTCTACATGGTGGATCTTTGATGTGTGGACATGAATAAACTCTACATGGTGGATCTTTGATGTGTGGACATAAATAAACTGTACATGGTGGATCTTTGATGTGTGGACATGAATAAACTCTACATGGTGGATCTTTGATGTGTGGACATGAATAAACTCTACATGGTGGATCTTTGATGTGTGGACATAAATAAACTCTACATGGTGGATCTTTGATGTGTGGACATGAATAAACTCTACATGGTGGATCTTTGATGTGTGGACATAAATAAACTCTACATGGTGGATCTTTGATGTGTGGACATGAATAAACTCTACATGGTGGATCTTTGATGTGTGGACATGAATAAACTCTACATGGTGGATCTTTGATGTGTGGACATAAATAAACTCTACATGGTGGATCTTTGATGTGTGGACATGAATAAACTCTACATGGTGGATCTTTGATGTGTGGACATGAATAAACTCTACATGGTGGATCTTTGATCTCTGGACATAAATAAACTGCATGGTGGATCCTTGATCTCTGGACATAAATAAACTGCATGGTGGATCTTTGATCTCTGGACATAAATAAACTGCATGGTGGATATTTGATCTCTGGACATAAATAAACTGCATGGTGGATCCTTGATCTCTGGACATAAATAAACTGCATGGTGGATCTTTGATCTCTGGACATAAATAAACTCTACATGGTGGATCTTTGATGTGTGGACATAAATAAACTCTACATAGGGGATCTTTGATCTCTGGACATAAATAAACTCTACATGGTGGATCTTTGATCTCTGGACATAAATAAACTCTACATGGTGGATCTTTGATCTCTGGACATAAATAAACTCTACATGGTGGATCTTTGATCTCTAGACATAAATAAACTCTACATGGTGGATCTTTGATGTCTGGACATAAATAAACTCTACATGATGGATCTTTGATGTGTGGACATGAATAAACTCTACATGGTGGATCTTTGATGTGTGGACATGAATAAACTCTACATGGTGGATCTTTGATGTGTGGACATGAATAAACTCTACATGGTGGATCTTTGATGTGTGGACATGAATAAACTCTACATGGTGGATCTTTGATGTGTGGACATGAATAAACTCTACATGGTGGATCTTTGATGTGTGGACATGAATAAACTCTACATGGTGGATCTTTGATCTCTGGACATAAATAAACTACATGGTGGATCTTTGATGTGTGGACATGAATAATCTCTATATGGTGGATCTTTGATCTCTGGACATAAATAAACTCTACATGGTGGATCTTTGATGTGTGGACATGAATAAACCCTACATGGTGGATCTTTGATGTGTGGATATGAATAAACTCTACATGGTGGATCTTTGATCTCTGGACATAGATAGAAAAAAAATCTGTAGTTTTTGTCAGCACATTTCCATCTGTGTCCTTGATTTCACGACCTTCACGTCCTTGCTGCACATTCTTTCCAGCTCAGTCCCTCTGTCTGGCCAGTCAGTGCAAGTAGTTTTTACCTTCCTTACTGTCTGAGACATACATCATAATGAGACATTCACTGAGTCTGTGAGTGGGGCCAGTTAGTGAGTCTGTGAGTGGGCCAGTCATTACATCTCGGAGTTGGTCTGCCACTGAGTCTGTGAGTTGGTCTGCTACTGAGTCTCTGTGAAAGCCAGTCAGCGAGTCTGTGAGTGGGACAGTCTGTGAGACTGAGTTGGTCAGGCAGCAAATCCATAAGTCGGTCAGTCAGTGTGCCTGTGAGTAGATCATTTGGTGAGTCTGTAAGCGGGCCATTCAGTAGTCTGTGAATTCAGCAATCAGCAAATGTGTGAGTGGGCCAGACAACCAGTCTGCAAGTGGGACAGTCAGCAAGTGAGTCTGAATGGGTCTGTCAGTGAGTCTGTTGGTGACACAATTTGCTGTATATTCAGCTTTGATGTTTTTCAAGATTCTGATGCAGAAGAGGACATGTCTAGGTAAGAGTAGATTAGAGTCAATCGAACTTTATTGATTCCTTGGGAAGACTCCCTCAGGGAAATTGAGGATTGTGTTGAGTCTACTTCCTGTTTTGGGCGGTGATGATGTGTTGAGTCTACTTCCTGGTTTGGGCCGTGTTGATGTGTTGAGTTTACGTCCTGTTTTGGGCCGTGTTGATGTGTTGAATTTACATCCTGTTTTGGGCCGTGTTGATGTGTTGAGCCTCCTTCCTGTTTTGGGCTGTGTTGATGTATTGAGTCTCTGTCCTGTTTTTGGCTGTGTTGATGTATTGAGTCTCCTTCCTGTTTTGGGCCATGTTGATGTGTTGAGTCTCCTTCCTGTTTTTGGCCGTGTTGATGTGTTGAGTCTACCTCCTGTTTTTGGCCATGTTGATATGTTGAGTTTACGTCCTGTTTTGGGCCATGTTGATGTGTTGAATTTACATCCTGTTTTGGGCCATGTTGATGTGTTGAGTCTCCATTCTATTTTGGGCCAAGTTGATATGTTGAGTCTCCTTCCTGTTTTGGGCCGTGTTGATGTGTTGAGTTTAAGTCCTGTTTTGGGCCGTGTTGATGTGTTGAATTTACATCCTGTTTTAGGCCGTGTTGATGTGTTGAGTCTCCTTCCTGTTTTGGGGCATGTTGATATGTTGAGTCTCCTTCCTGTTTTGGGCCGTGTTGATGTGTTGAGTCTCCTTCCTGTTTTTGGCTGTGTTGATGTATTGAGTCTCCTTCCTGTTTTGGGCCGTGTTGATGTATTGAGTCTCCATCCTGTTTTGGGCCTTGTTGATGTGTTGAGTCTACGTCCTGTTTTGGGCCATGTTGATGTATTGCATCTCCATCCTGTTTTGGGCCATGTTGATGTGTTGAGTCTACTTCCTGTTTTGGGCCGTGTTGATGTGTTGAGTTTACATCCTGTTTTGGGCCGTGTTGATGTGTTGAGTTTACGTCCTGTTTTGGGCCCTGTTGATGTGTTGAGTTTACGTCCTGTTTTGGGCCCTGTTGATGTGTTGAGTCTACTTCCTGTTTTTGTCCATGTTGACGTGTTGAGTCTACTTCCTGTTTTGGTCCATGTTGATGTGTTGAGTCTACGCCCTGCTTTGGTCCATGTTGATGTGTTGAGTCTACTTCCTGTTTTGGTCCATGTTGATGTGTTGAGTCTACTTCCTGTTTTGGTCCATGTTGATATGTTGAGTCTACTTCCTGTTATGGTCCTTGTTGATGTGTTGAGACTACTTCCTGTTTTGGGCCCTGTTGATGTGTTGAGTCTCCTTCCTGTTTTGGGCCATGTTGATGTATTGAGTCTCCATCCTGTTTTGGGCCGTGTTGATGTATTGAGTCTCCTTCCTGTTTTGGGCCATGTTGATGTATTGAGTCTCCATCCTGTTTTGGGCCATGTTGATGTGTTGAGTCTCCTTCCTGTTTTTGGCAGTGTTGATGTGTTGAGTCTACGTCCTGTTTTGGGCCCTGTTGATGTGTTGAGTCTACTTCCTGTTTTTGTCCACGTTGACGTGTTGAGTCTAGTTCCTGTTTTGGTCCATGTTGACGTGTTGAGTCTACTTCCTGTTTTGGTCCATTTTGATGTGTTGAGTCTACGCCCTGCTTTGGTCCATGTTGATGTGTTGAGTCTACTTCCTGTTTTGGGCCCTGTTGATGTGTTGAGTCTACTTCCTGTTTTTGTCCATATTGATGTGTTGAGTCTACTTCCTGTTTTGTGCCCTGTTGATGTGTTGAGTCTACTTCCTGTTTTTGTCCATATTGATGTGTTGAGTCTACTACCTGTTTTTGTCCATATTGATGTGTTGAGTCTACTTCCTGTTTTGGGCCCTGTTGATGTGTTGAGTCTACTTCCTGTTTTTGTCCATATTGACGTTTTGAGTCTACTTCCTGTTTTTGTCCACGTTGACGTGTTGAGTCTAGTTCCTGTTTTGGTCCATGTTGACGTGTTGAGTCTACTTCCTGTTTTGGTCCATTTTGATGTGTTGAGTCTAAGCCCTGCTTTGGTCCATGTTGATGTGTTGAGTCTACTTCCTGTTTTGGTCCATATTGATGTGTTGAGTCTACTTCCTGTTATGGTCCATGTTGATGTGTTGAGACTACTTCCTGTTTTGGGCCCTGTTGATGTGTTGAGTCTCCTTCCTGTTTTGGGCCATGTTGATGTATTGAGTCTCCATCCTGTTTTGGGCCGTGTTGATGTATTGAGTCTCCTTCCTGTTTTGAGCCATGTTGATGTATTGAGTCTCCATCCTGTTTTGGGCCGTGTTGATGTGTTGAGTCTCCTTCCTGTTTTTGGCAGTGTTGATGTGTTGAGTCTACGTCCTGTTTTGGGCCCTGTTGATGTGTTGAGTCTACTTCCTGTTTTTGTCCACGTTGATGTGTTGAGTCTAGTTCCTGTTTTGGTCCATGTTGACGTGTTGAGTCTACTTCCTGTTTTGGTCCATTTTGATGTGTTGAGTCTACGCCCTGCTTTGGTCCATGTTGATGTGTTGAGTCTACTTCCTGTTTTGGGCCCTGTTGATGTGTTGAGTCTACTTCCTGTTTTTGTCCATATTGATGTGTTGAGTCTACTTCCTGTTTTGGGCCCTGTTGATGTGTTGAGTCTACTTCCTGTTTTTGTCCATATTGATGTGTTGAGTCTACTTCCTGTTTTTGTCCATATTGATGTGTTGAGTCTACTTCCTGTTTTTGTCCATATTGATGTGTTGAGTCTACTTCCTGTTTTGGGCCCTGTTGATGTGTTGAGTCTACTTCCTGTTTTGGGGCGTGTTGATGTGTTGAGTCTACTTCCTGTTTTTTGTCCATATTGATGTGTTGAGTCTACTTCCTGTTTTGGTGCATGTTCATGTGTTGAGTCTACTTCCTGTTTTTGTCCATATTGATGTGTTGAGTCTACTTCCTGTTTTGGTGCATGTTGATGTGTTGAGTCTACTTCCTGTTTTTGTCCATATTGATGTGTTGAGTCTACTTCCTGTTTTGGTGCATATTGATGTGTTGAGTCTACTTCCTGTTTTTGTCCATATTGATGTGTTGAGTCTACTTCCTGTTTTGGGCCCTGTTGATGTGTTGAGTCTACTTCCTGTTTTTGTCCATATTGATGTGTTGAGTCTACTTCCTGTTTTTGTCCACGTTGACGTGTTGAGTCTAGTTCCTGTTTTGGTCCATGTTGACGTGTTGAGTCTACTTCCTGTTTTGGTCCATTTTGATGTGTTGAGTCTACGCCCTGCTTTGGTCCATGTTGATGTGTTGAGTCTACTTCCTGTTTTGGGCCCTGTTGATGTATTGAGTCTACTTCCTGTTTTGGTCCATGTTGATGTGTTGAGTCTACTTCCTGTTTTGGGCCATGTTGATGTATTGCGTCTCCATCCTGTTTTGGGCCATGTTGATGTGTTGAGTCTACTTCCTGTTTTTGTCCATATTGATGTGTTGAGTCTACTTCCTGTTTTGGTGCATGTTCATGTGTTGAGTCTACTTCCTGTTTTTGTCCATATTGATTTGTTGAGTCTACTTCCTGTTTTGGTGCATATTGATGTATTGAGTCTACTTCCTGTTTTTGTCCATATTGATGTGTTGAGTCTACTTCCTGTTTTGGGCCCTGTTGATGTGTTGAGTCTAATTCCTGTTTTTGTCCATATTGATGTGTTGAGTCTACTTCCTGTTTTTGTCCACGTTGACGTGTTGAGTCTAGTTCCTGTTTTGGTCCATGTTGACGTGTTGTGTCTACTTCCTGTTTTGGTCCATTTTGATGTTTTGAGTCTACGCCCTGCTTTGGTCCATGTTGATGTGTTGAGTCTACTTCCTGTTTTGGGCCCTGTTGATGTGTTGAGTCTACTTCCTGTTTTGGTCCATATTGATGTGTTGAGTCTACTTCCTGTTTTGGTCCATGTTGATGTGTTGAGTCTACTTCCTGTTTTGGGCCATGATGATGTATTGCATCTCCATCCTGTTTTGGGCCATGTTGATGTGTTGAGTCTACTTCCTGTTTTTGTCCATATTGATGTGTTGAGTCTACTTCCTGTTTTTGTCCATATTGATGTGTTGAGTCTACTTCCTGTTTTTGTCCATATTGATGTGTTGAGTCTACTTCCTGTTTTGGGCCCTGTTGATGTGTTGAGTCTACTTCCTGTTTTGGGCCCTGTTGATGTGTTGAGTCTACTTCCTGTTTTTGTCCATATTGATGTGTTGAGTCTACTTCCTGTTTTGGTGCATGTTGATGTGTTGAGTCTACTTCCTGTTTTTGTCCATATTGATGTGTTGAGTCTACTTCCTGTTTTGGTGCATGTTGATGTGTTGAGTCTACTTCCTGTTTTTGTCCATATTGATGTGTTGAGTCTACTTCCTGTTTTGGTGCATATTGATGTGTTGAGTCTACTTCCTGTTTTTGTCCATATTGATGTGTTGAGTCTACTTCCTGTTTTGGTGCATATTGATGTGTTGAGTCTACTTCCTGTTTTTGTCCATATTGATGTGTTGAGTTTACGTCCTGTTTTGGGCCCTGTTGATGTGTTGAGTTTACGTCCTGTTTTGGGCCCTGTTGATGTGTTGAGTCTACTTCCTGTTTTTGTCCATGTTGACGTGTTGAGTCTACTTCCTGTTTTGGTCCATGTTGATGTGTTGAGTCTACGCCCTGCTTTGTTCCATGTTGATGTGTTGAGTCTACTTCCTGTTTTGGTCCATGTTGATGTGTTGAGTCTACTTCCTGTTTTGGTCCATGTTGATATGTTGAGTCTACTTCCTGTTATGGTCCATGTTGATGTGTTGAGTCTACTTCCTGTTTTGGTCCATGTTGATATGTTGAGTCTACTTCCTGTTATGGTCCATGTTGATGTGTTGAGACTACTTCCTGTTTTGGGCCCTGTTGATGTGTTGAGTCTCCTTCTTGTTTTGGGCCATGTTGATGTGTTGAGTCTCCATCCTGTTTTGGGCCGTGTTGATGTATTGAGTCTCCTTCCTGTTTTGGGCCATGTTGATGTATTGAGTCTCCATCCTGTTTTGGGCCGTGTTGATGTGTTGAGTCTACTTCCTGTTTTGGTCCATTTTGATGTGTTGAGTCTACACCCTGCTTTGGTCCATGTTGATGTGTTGAGTCTACTTCCTGTTTTGGGCCCTGTTGATGTGTTGAGTATACTTCCTGTTTTTGTCCATATAGATGTGTTGAGTCTACTTCCTGTTTTTGTCCATATTGATGTGTTGAGTCTACTTCCTGTTTTGGTGCATATTGATGTGTTGAGTCTACTTCCTGTTTTTGTCCATATTGATGTGTTGAGTCTACTTCCTGTTTTGGGCCCTGTTGATGTGTTGAGTCTACTTCCTGTTTTTGTCCACGTTGACGTGTTGAGTCTAGTTCCTGTTTTGGTCCATGTTGACGTGTTGAGTCTACTTCCTGTTTTGGTCCATTTTGTTGTGTTGAGTCTACGCCCTGCTTTGGTCCATGTTGATGTGTTGAGTCTACTTCCTGTTTTGGGCCCTGTTGATGTGTTGAGTCTACTTCCTGTTTTGGTCCATATTGATGTGTTGAGTCTACTTCCTGTTTTGTGCCCTGTTGATGTGTTGAGTCTACTTCCTGTTTTGGGCCCTGTTGATGTGTTGAGCCTACTTCCTGTTTTGGTCCACGTTGACGTGTTGAGTCTAGTTCCTGTTTTGGTCCATGTTGACGTGTTGAGTCTACTTCCTGTTTTGGTCCATTTTGTTGTGTTGAGTCTACGCCCTGCTTTGGTCCATGTTGATGTGTTGAGTCTACTTCCTGTTTTGGGCCCTGTTGATGTGTTGAGTCTACTTCCTGTTTTGGTCCATATTGATGTGTTGAGTCTACTTCCTGTTTTGGTCCATGTTGATGTGTTGAGTCTACTTCCTGTTTTGGGCCCTGTTGATGTGTTGAGTCTACTTCCTGTTTTGGTCCATATTGATGTGTTGAGTCTACGCCCTGCTTTGGTCCATGTTGATGTGTTGTGTCTACTTCCTGTTTTGGTCCATTTTGATGTTTTGAGTCTACGCCCTGCTTTGGTCCATGTTGATGTGTTGAGTCTACTTCCTGTTTTGGGGCCCTGTTGATGTGTTGAGTCTACTTCCTGTTTTGGTCCATATTGATGTGTTGAGTCTACTTCCTGTTTTGGTCCATGTTGATGTGTTGAGTCTACTTCCTGTTTTGGGCCATGTTGATGTATTGAGTCTCCATCCTGTTTTGGGCCATGTTGATGTGTTGAGTCTACTTCCTGTTTTGGGCCGTGTGAGTGTTGAGTTCTAACATTCCTGTTTTGGGCAGTGTTGATGTGTTGAGTCTACGTCCTGTTTTGGTCCATGTTGATGTGTTGAGTCTACGTCCTGTTTTGGGCCCTGTTGATGTGTTGAGTCTACTTCCTGTTTTTGTCCATATTGACGTGTTGAGTCTACGCCCTGCTTTTGGTCCATGTTGATGTGTTGAGTCTACTTCCTGTTTTGGTCCATGTTGATGTGTTGAGTCTACTTCCTGTTTTGGTCCATATTGATGTGTTGAGTCTACTTCCTGTTTTGGTCCATGTTGATGTGTTGAGTCTACTTCCTGTTTTGGTCCATGTTGATGTGTTGAGTCTACTTCCTGTTTTGGGCCATGTTGATGTGTTGAGTCTACTTCCTGTTTTGGTCCATATTGATGTGTTGAGTCTACTTCCTGTTTGGGCCATGTTGATGTGTTGAGTCTACTTCCTGTTTTGGGCCGTGTTGATGTGTTGAGTCTACTTCCTGTTTTGGTCCATATTGATGTGTTGAGTCTACTTCCTGTTTTGGTCCATGTTGATGTGTTGAGTCTACTTCCTGTTTTGGGCCCTGTTGATGTGTTGAGTCTACTTCCTGTTTTTGTCCATATTGATGTGTTGAGTCTACTTCCTGTTTTGGTCCATATTGATGTGTTGAGTCTACTTCCTGTTTTTGTCCATATTGATGTGTTGAGTCTACTTCCTGTTTTTGTCCATATTGATGTGTTGAGTCTACTTCCTGTTTTGGGCCCTGTTGATGTGTTGAGTCTACTTCCTGTTTTTGACCATATTGATGTGTTGAGTCTACTTCCTGTTTTTGTCCACGTTGACGTGTTGAGTCTAGTTCCTGTTTTGGTCCATGTTGACGTGTTGAGTCTAGTTCCTGTTTTGGTCCATTTTGTTGTGTTGAGTCTACGCCCTGCTTTGGTCCATGTTGATGTGTTGAGTCTACTTCCTGTTTTGGGCCCTGTTGATGTGTTGAGTCTACTTCCTGTTTTGGTCCATATTGATGTGTTGAGTCTACTTCCTGTTTTGGTCCATGTTGATGTGTTGAGTCTACTTCCTGTTTTGGGCCCTGTTGATGTGTTGAGTCTACTTCCTGTTTTGGTCCATATTGATGTGTTGAGTCTACGCCCTGCTTTGGTCCATGTTGATGTTTGAGTCTACTTCCTGTTTTGGGCCCTGTTGATATGTTGAGTATACTTCCTGTTTTTGTCCATATTGATGTGTTGAGTCTACTTCCTGTTTTGGTCCATGTTGATGTGTTGAGTCTACTTCCTGTTTTGGGCCATGTTGATGTGTTGAGTCTACTTCCTGTTTTGTCCATATTGATGTGTTGAGTCTACTTCCTGTTTTGGTGTTGATGTGTTGAGTCTACTTCCTGTTTTTTGTCCATATTGATGTGTTGAGTCTACTTCCTGTTTTGGCCATGTTGATGTGTTGAGTCTACTTCCTGTTTTGTCCATATTGATGTGTTGAGTCTACTTCCTGTTTTTGTCCATATTGATGTTTTGGGGTCGACTTCCTGTTTTGGGCCCTGTTGATGTGTTGAGTCTACTTCCTGTTTTGGTCCATATTGATGTGTTGAGTCCTACTTCCTGTTTTGGTCCACTGTTGAGGTGTTGAGTCTACTTCCTGTTTTGTCCATGTTGACGTGTTGAGTCTATTCCTGTTTTGGTCCATGGTGAATGGTGTTGAGTCTACTTCCTGTTTTTGGTCCATGTTGATGTGTTGAGTCTACTTCCTGTTTTGGTCCATGTTGATGTGTTGAGTCTACTTCCTGTTTTGGGCCCTGTTGATGTGTTGAGTATACTTCCTGTTTTGTCCATATTGATGTGTTGAGTCTACTTCCTGTTTTTGTCCATATTGATGTGTTGAGTCTACTTCCTGTTTTTGTCCATATTGATGTGTTGAGTCTACTTCCTGTTTTTGTCCACGTTGACGTGTTGTGTCTAGTTCCTGTTTTTGTCCATGTTGACGTGTTGAGTCTACTTCCTGTTTTGGTCCATTTTGATGTGTTGAGTCTACTTCCTGTTTTGGCCATGTTGATGTATTGCGTCTCCATCCTGTTTTGGGCCATGTTGATGTGTTGAGTCTACTTCCTGTTTTGGGCCCTGTTGATGTGTTGAGTCTACTTCCTGTTTTTGTCCATATTGATGTGTTGAGTCTACTTCCTGTTTTGTCCACGTTGACGTGTTGAGTCTAGTTCCTGTTTTGGTACATGTTGACGTGTTGTGTCTACTTCCTGTTTTGGTCCATTTGATGTGTTTGAGTCTACGCCCTGCTTTGGTCCAT
>NW_022986413.1:0-51431 GCF_902500255.1 Thalassophryne amazonica
CCCAATCGGACCGGGAGTGACATGTTTAGCCGCATGTTCTCCTTGAATTGCTGGCTGTCTGAGTGGTGTCCAAAAAATGAGGTGGGCTTCATAGATAATTGGCAAAGCTTCTGGGGAAAACCTGGTCTTGTTAGGAGAGACGGCATCCGTCCCACTTTGGATGGAGCAGCTCTCATTTCTAGAAATCTGGCCAATTTTCTTAAATCCTCCAAACCGTGACTATCCAGGGTTGGGACCAGGAAGCAGAGTTGTAGTCTTACACACCTCTCTGCAGCTTCTCTCCCACTGCCATCCCCTCATTACCCCATCCCCGTAGAGACGGTGCCTGCTCCCAGACCACCAACAACCAGCAAAAATCTATTTAAGCATAAAAATTCAAAAAGAAAAAATAATATAGCACCTTCAACTGCACCACAGACTAAAACAGTTAAATGTGGTCTATTAAACATTAGGTCTCTCTCTTCTAAGTCCCTGTTGGTAAATGATATAATAATTGATCAACATATTGATTTATTCTGCCTAACAGAAACCTGGTTACAGCAGGATGAATATGTTAGTTTAAATGAGTCAACACCCCCGAGTCACACTAACTGTCAGAATGCTCGTAGCACGGGTCGGGGCGGAGGATTAGCAGCAATCTTCCATTCCAGCTTATTAATTAATCAAAAACCCAGACAGAGCTTTAATTCATTTGAAAGCTTGACTCTTAGTCTTGTCCATCCAAATTGGAAGTCCCCAAAACCAGTTTTATTTGTTATTATCTATCGTCCACCTGGTCATTACTGTGAGTTTCTCTGTGAATTTTCAGACCTTTTGTCTGACTTAGTGCTTAGCTCAGATAAGATAATTATAGTGGGCGATTTTAACATCCACACAGATGCTGAGAATGACAGCCTCAACACTGCATTTAATCTATTATTAGACTCAATTGGCGTTGCTCAAAAAGAAAATGAGTCCACCCACCACTTTAATCATATCTTAGATCTTGTTCTGACTTATGGTATGGAAATAGAAGACTTAACAGTATTCCCTGAAAACTCCCTTCTGTCTGATAATTTCTTAATAACATTTACATTTACTCTGATGGACTACCCAGCAGTGGGGAATAAGTTTCATTACACTAGAAGTCTTTCAGAAAGCGCTGTAACTAGGTTTAAGGATATGATTCCTTCTTTATGTTCTCTAATGCCATATAACAACACAGTGCAGAGTAGCTACCTAAACTCTGTAAGTGAGATAGAGTATCTCGTCAATAGTTTTACATCCTCATTGAAGACAACTTTGGATGCTGTAGCTCCTCTGAAAAAGAGAGCTTTAAATCAGAAGTGCCTGACTCCGTGGTATAACTCACAAACTCGTAGCTTAAAGCAGATAACCCGTAAGTTGGAGAGGAAATGGCGTCTCACTAATTTAGAAGATCTTCACTTAGCCTGGAAAAGAGTCTGTTGCTCTATAAAAAAGCCCTCCGTAAAGCTAGGACATCTTTCTACTCATCACTAATTGAAGAAAATAAGAACAACCCCAGGTTTCTTTTCAGCACTGTAGCCAGGCTGACAAAGAGTCAGAGCTCTATTGAGCTGAGTATTCCATTAACTTTAACTAGTAATGACTTCATGACTTTCTTTGCTAACAAAATTTTAACTATTAGAGAAAAAATTACTCATAACCATCCCAAAGATGTATCGTTATCTTTGGCTGCTTTCAGTGATGCCGGTATTTGGTTAGACTCATTCTCTCCGATTGTTCTGTCTGAGTTATTTTCATTAGTAACTTCATCCAAACCATCAACATGTTTATTAGACCCCATTCCTACCAGGCTGCTCAAGGAAGCCCTACCATTATTTAATGCTTCGATCTTAAATATGATCAATCTATCTTTGTTAGTTGGCTATGTACCACAGGCTTTTAAGGTGGCAGTAATTAAACCATTACTTAAAAAGCCATCACTTGACCCAGCTATCTTAGCTAATTATAGGCCAATCTCCAACCTTCCTCTTCTCTCACAAATTCTTCAAAGGGTAGTTGTAAAACAGCTAACTGATCATCTGCAGAGGAATGGTCTATTTGAAGAGTTTCAGTCAGGTTTTAGAATTAATCATAGTACAGAAACAGCATTAGTGAAGGTTACAAATGATCTTCTTATGGCCTCGGACAGTGGACTCATCTCTGTGCTTGTTCTGTTAGACCTCAGTGCTGCTTTTGATACTGTATTGTTTAAATTTTCATTGTTACGCAGATGATACCCAGCTTTATCTATCCATGAAGCCAGAGGACACACACCAATTAGCTAAACTGCAGGATTGTCTTACAGACATAAAGACATGGATGACCTCTAATTTCCTGCTTTTAAACTCAGATAAAACTGAAGTTATTGTACTTGGCCCCACAAATCTTAGAAACATGGTGTCTAATCAGATCCTTACTCTGGATGGCATTACCCTGACCTCTAGTAATACTGTGAGAAATCTTGGACTCATTTTTGATCAGGATATGTCATTCAAAGCTCATATTAATCAAATATGTAGGACTGCTTTTTTGCATTTACACAATATCTCTAAAATTAGAAAGGTCTTGTCTCAGAGTGATGCTGAAAAACTAATTCATGCATTTATTTCCTCTAGGCTGAACTATTGTAATTCATTATTATCAGGTTGTCCTAAAAGTTCCCTGAAAAGCCTTCAGTTAATTCAAAATGCTGCAGCTAGAGTACTAACGGGGACTAGAAGGCGAGAGCATATCTCACCCATATTGGCCTCTCTTCATTGGCTTCCTGTTAACTCTAGAATAGAATTTAAAATTCTTCTTCTTACTTATAAGGTTTTGAATAATCAGGTCCCATCTTATCTTAGGGACCTCGCAGTACCATATCAACCCAATAGAGCGCTTCGCTCTCAGACTGCAGGCTTACTTGTAGTTCCTAGGGTTTGTAAGAGTAGAATGGGAGGAAGAGCCTTCAGCTTTCAGGCTCCTCTCCTGTGGAACCAGCTCCCAATTCAGATCAGGGAGACAGACACCCTCTCTACTTTTAAGATTAGGCTTAAAACTTTCCTTTTTGCTAAAGCTTATAGTTAGGGCTGGATCGGGTGACCCTGAACCATCCCTTAGTTATGCTGCTATAGACGTAGACTGCTGGGGGGTTCCCATGATGCACTGTTTCTTTCTCTTTTTGCTCTGTATGCACCACTCTGCATTTAATCATTAGTGATCGATCTCTGCTCCCCTCCACAGCATGTCTTTTTCCTGGTTCTCTCCCTCAGCCCCAACCAGTCCCAGCAGAAGACTGCCCCT
The DNA here is from genome assembly GCF_902500255.1 of Thalassophryne amazonica. NCBI lineage: Eukaryota > Metazoa > Chordata > Actinopteri > Batrachoidiformes > Batrachoididae > Thalassophryne > Thalassophryne amazonica. The sequence continues at coordinate 3,289 of NW_022986413.1, forward strand.
CCCTGAGCCTGGTTCTGCTGGAGGTTTCTTCCTGTTAAAAGGGAGTTTTTCCTTCCCACTGTAGCCAAGTGCTTGCTCACAGGGGGTCGTTTTGACCGTTGGGGTTTTACATAATTATTGTATGGCCTTACCTTACAATATAAGGCGCCTTGAGGCAACTGTTTGTTGTGATTTGGCGCTATATAAAAAAAAAATTGATTGATTGAGTCTTCAGGCTGCTCAAGGTTGCCCAGAAATGCTCCTACTCGATGGAATTTTACATCACGGATACTGAGCACTGTGGCAAACAATTATGATGCCTCCTGCAAACTTTTGAGATGATCATTGCAGATAAGTCCATGGATGATGACACATTAGACTGTGCCAATTTCTTTGTGTTTGTTACTGCAGTAGTCATTAAAACTGGAAATTTGTTCTTGAAAATAGCTGTTGTGCGTTAATTTGTGGGACTGTGGGTGTTCAGGACGAAGTTAGTGTTTTCATGGGTTGGTGGGGCGGAGGGAGGTGGTGGCCACGTTAGTGTGCGGGGGGGAGGGGCTTGCACGCAGGGGGTTTCACTATAGGACCGCCACTGACAGGAAGTGACATTAAGCTTTTTCATGCGCCTGTTGTCGTGCAGCCTAGTGACCATTTTACCTGCCTGAAGAAGTTTTTTACTTGCCCATTTTTTCATTTCCTACCAGAAAACATTTATTCTTCTTACTTTAGGTGCAAAATGTCCTTGAAGGGCGCGCGCTCGTGTTTTGCCAAAGTGCGTGAGGCGCGGGTTTGTTTGTAACACTGGCATCCCATCAGCCCCTGCGCGCGGAACTCCGTTACGGTCTGTGCAGGGCATATGTCAGTTTTTAACATGATTTCTGACGTGCATTTGACTTCACCAAACAGATTTTTAGATTCCTTACGTATTAACGAGCACCTCACTCTATGTTTATGCAACCCAACTGCCAAATCAGTTACCGCGATCACCGCCAAGAACACGAAAATTAGCATGAAGAAATTCTAAAAGCCGATATTTGATATATTAGCTACCAGCTAAAACCTAGCTAGCTATGGTAGCAGCTGGGGAAAGGGTTCTATTTACCTGCTGTCCTCCGTCAGCTTCTTTCCAGGTCCCGCCGATTTAAATTTAATATCTCGCTTAAAATCATCAAAAAGCTTCTTCATTTCTTTGATTTGTTTAAACAACTCCGCAGCTCTTTTCTCTGAACTCTTCTTTGGGATTTGTGGGTATAGGCTAATAAAGAATATATGATTACCGCCCCCTGTTGGAATGGCGTGTTAGTCTCAGGAACTGAGGAATTCAATCTCGCACCCGAAAGACTTCGACCTTCGTCCTTCTGTAAAGTAATCAGCATCACCAAGCACTTCTTACCAAAAATCATTATTCTATAATCCCTTCCCAGATGTGTCAAACACTGAGGATCCAGAGAAATGATGAATGTCAGTGTCAAGATAAGTGAGTGTCACTACACATTCAGCACTCTCACTACGTACAGATACATTTCTGTTGACTGAGTCCAGGAAGTCATTGGAACCCTGGATCTTAGTCTTGATCAAGGACAATCACAGATCCAGGAACTCCAACTCCTCATTCAGCTTCTCAAACACTGCAATCAGGGTATTCATTGGTTCAGCAAAGATCAATCAATCAATCAATCAATTTTTTTTTTATATAGCGCCAAATCACAACAAACAGTTGCCCCAAGGCGCTTTATATTGTAAGGCAAGGCCATACAATAATTATGTAAAACCCCAACGGTCAAAACGACCCCCTATGAGCAAGCACTTGGCTACAGTGGGAAGGAAAAACTCCCTTTTAACAGGAAGAAACCTCCAGCAGAACCAGGCTCAGGGAGGGGCAGTCTTCTGCTGGGACTGGTTGGGGCTGAGGGAGAGAACCAGGAAAAAGACATGCTGTGGAGGGGAGCAGAGATCGATCACTAATGATTAAATGCAGAGTGGTGCATACAGAGCAAAAAGAGAAAGAAACAGTGCATCATGGGAACCCCCCAGCAGTCTACGTCTATAGCAGCATAACTAAGGGATGGTTCAGGGTCACCTGATCCAGCCCTAACTATAAGCTTTAGCAAAAAGGAAAGTTTTAAGCCTAATCTTAAAAGTAGAGAGGGTATCTGTCTCCCTGATCTGAATTGGGAGCTGGTTCCACAGGAGAGGAGCCTGAAAGCTGAAGGCTCTGCCTCCCATTCTACTCTTACAAACCCTAGGAACTACAAGTAAGCCTGCAGTCTGAGAGCGAAGCGCTCTATTGGGGTGATATGGTACTACGAGGTCCCTAAGATAAGATGGGACCTGATTATTCAAAACCTTATAAGTAAGAAGAAGAATTTTAAATTCTATTCTAGAATTAACAGGAAGCCAATGAAGAGAGGCCAATATGGGTGAGATATGCTCTCTCCTTCTAGTCCCCGTTAGTACTCTAGCTGCAGCATTTTGAATTAACTGAAGGCTTTTCAGGGAACTTTTAGGACAACCTGATAATAATGAATTACAATAGTCCAGCCTAGAGGAAATAAATGCATGAATTAGTTTTTCAGCATCACTCTGAGACAAGACCTTTCTGATTTTAGAGATATTGCGTAAATGCAAAAAAGCAGTCCTACATATTTGTTTAATATGCGCTTTGAATGACATATCCTGATCAAAAATGACTCCAAGATTTCTCAGATCACAGCATCATCTGCGAAGTCAAGGTCAGTAAAGCTTTCCTCGCCAACAAAAGCACCTAAGACACTGGTTTCCACAACCCAACCCAACACCCAGTCCATGCAAGCACTGAACAGTGTAGGAGCTCCGGCCCAATGAATGCCAGGATTCACTGCAAACCATTAGAGAGTCTACCCTACTCTGCACAGCGCTCACAGTACCTTTGTACAGGGACCTGTCTCAGAGAGCGACCTGGTCAATTGAACCAAATAGTTTGTGAAAATCACAATGGGCTGCAAAGAAGCACTGCACAAAGAAGCAAGTAAAGCCAGGCTTCTTTGCGTGCTGAGTGGAAAGCAAATACAACCCCTGGCAATAATTATGGAATCACCGGCCTCGGAGGATGTTCATTCAGTTGTTTAATTTTGTAGAAAAAAAGCAGATCACAGACATGACACAAAACTAAAGTCATTTCAAATGGCAACTTTCTGGCTTTAAGAAACACTATAAGAAATCAGGAAAAATAATTGTGGCAGTCAGTAACGGTTACTTTTTTAGACCAAGCAGAGGGAAAAAAAATATGGAATCACTCAATTCTGAGGAATAAATTATGGAATCACCCTGTAAATTTTCATCCCCAAAACTAACACCTGCATCAAATCAGATCTGCTCGTTAGTCTGCATCTAAAAAGGAGTGAACACACCTTGGAGAGCTGTTGCACCAAGTGGACTGACATGAATCATGGCTCCAACACAAGAGATGTCAATTGAAACAAAGGAGAGGATTATCAAACTCTTAAAAGAGGGTAAATCATCACGCAATGTTGCAAAAGATGTTGGTTGTTCACAGTCAGCTGTGTCTAAACTCTGGACCAAATACAAACAACAAGGGAAGGTTGTTAAAGACAAACATACTGGTAGACCAAGGAAGACATCAAAGCGTCAAGACAGAAAACTTAAAGCTATATGTCTCAAAAATCAAAAATGCACAACAAAACAAATGAGGAACGAATGGGAGGAAACTGGAGTCAACGTCTGTGACCGAACTGTAAGAAACCGCCTAAAGGAAATGGGATTTATATACAGAAAAGCTAAACGAAAGCCATCATTAACACCTAAACAGAAAAAAACAAGGTTACAACGGGCTAAGGAAAAGCAATCGTGGACTGTGGATGACTGGATGAAAGTCATATTCAGTGATGAATCTCGAATCTGCATTGGGCAAGGTGATGATGCTGGAACTTTTGTTTGGTGCCGTTCCAATGAGATTTATAAAGATGACTGCCTGAAGAGAACATGTAAATTTCCACAGTCATTGATGATATGGGGCTGCATGTCAGGTAAAGGCACTGGGGAGATGGCTGTCATTACATCATCAATAAATGCACAAGTTTACGTTGATATTTTGGACACTTTTCTTATCCCATCAATTGAAAGGATGTTTAGGGATGATGAAATCATTTTTCAAGATGATAATGCATCTTGCCATAGAGCAAAAACCGTGAAAACATTCCTTGCAAAAAGACACATAGGGTCAACGTCATGGCCTGCAAATAGTCCGGATCTTAATCCAATTGAAAATCTTTGGAAGTTGAAGAAAATGGTCCATGACAAGGCTCCAACCTGCAAAGCTGATCTGGCAACAGCAATCAGAGAAAGTTGGAGCCAGATTGATGAAGAGTACTGTTTGTCACTCATTAAGTCCATGCCTCAGAGACTGCAAGCTGTTATAAAAGCCAGAGGTGGTGCAACAAAATACTAGTGATGTGTTGGAGCGTTCTTTTGTTTTTCATGATTCCATAATTTTTTCCTCAGAATTGAGTGATTCCATATTTTTTTTCCTCTGCTTGGTCTAAAAAAGTAACCGTTACTGACTGCCACAATTTTTTTTCCTGATTTCTTATAGTGTTTCTTAAAGCCAGAAAGTTGCCATTTGAAATGACTTTAGTTTTGTGTCATGTCTGTGATCTGTTTTTTCTACAAAATTAAACAACTGAATGAACATCCTCCGAGGCCGGTGATTCCATAATTTTTGCCAGGGTTGTATGACTGCATCCTGTTATGGATCCGTAATCCTTGCAACCACCTTGCCTGATACAGAGAGCACTACTAACTGCTGCAGTTTTTGCAGTCCATGTGATCACCCTTTCCAGAGTGGGACAGTAAGTCCTTTCTTCGGTTCTGTAGAAATGATGCCATTCACAGAATGAAATGAAGATTGTTTACAATGGCAGGACAGCAGCATCTCCACCAGCCTGGAGGAGCAGCTCCTCCAGGCTGTTTGTCGTTTGTCCTTGGCTGTTTGTCAGTGCCAAATTGTTACTGCTGCGAAGGTTTGGACACAACCGGTTAGGTTGAAAGGGGAATTATTCAGATCAAATATATCTTATATAAAATATAGATCTTGCAGTCGATTAGCAACAAGTTTTAAAAGACAGTTAAAGTTAAGTTTATTCAGTCAGCTAAGGGAAGAGGATCACGCCACCGTTTTATTTTTAATTTTGAATGTGAGTTTTGGTCCAAAATCTTGTAGTCCATTATTTTATTGTCCAAAATGTGGTGCTAAATTTGTTGTCTACACTCCTACGGGGATACAGTTGCTATTTATTTTAATTTATTAATATCATTGTTCTCTGTTCAATTTATACTTATTTTATTGGTATCCCAGTGTAAATTTTATATATATATATATATATATATAACCCTAACCCCCTGTCAGTTTTGCAGGTTTTCCCACCTACAAAGAATGGAGAGGTCTGTAATTTTTATTGTAGGTACACTTCAACTGTGAGAGACAGAATCTAAAACAACCAAGTCAGACATGCACATACTCCATAAATATCGAAACAGCATCAGGAAAAAACACACAGATTGAAAGCAAACAGGTCTAACTACAAGCCTAAAACCATCAACAGCTTTCATATTTGGGCGATACTGTAAGTTTGTGTGTGGGTATGTATGTATATATATGAGGTCTGTCCAAAAAGTAACAGACCTTTTTATTTTTTTCAAAAACTATATGGATTTGAATCACGTGTGATTGCATCAGCCAGGCTTGAACCTTCATGCGCATGTGTGAGTTTTTTCACGCCTGTCGGTTGCGTCATTCGCCTGTGGGCAGGCTTTGAGTGAGCACTGGTCCACCCCTCCCGTCAGATTTCTTTTGTCTGAGAACTTGCTGAGAGACAGCCGCTTTGCTCCATGAAATTTTTTTCACAAACTGTTAGAGACAGGCAGCTGGAAACCATTTGAAACATTCAGTTGGATATCGGTGAAGATTCTGTCGGTGTCACGCGGATTATAGAGTGTTAAAACCTTTTTAAAGTCGGCCCACAGCAGCAGAGGGTGCGCGGTGCGCCGAGCGGTCATTCGACAGGCTGGATCGACCAGATCATTTCTAAACTGAATGCTGTGTTGATCCAGGACATCATGTGACTACCACAGAAATGGCAACAGAGCTGGACATAGCACTTCTGCGGCACATTCCACTGTTACTGTTATGTTTCGGACGCGGGCGGAGAACCGACCCAGCATTTGAAAGGACCCAGCATAAAATAAGCAGAGCACGGTTCAAAGGATAACAGAATTTAATAAACATAACAGTGGGGTGATAAACAACCAAAAATGTCCGCGGTCTGGTGAGGTGAAAACACGGCGCGCTCTCAACAGCGCAAACGGTCCGGAGCCACAGCAGTTCGGACCCAGGGACCCCGCCGACACCCCCCAGGTGGCCGCAACAAACCGAGTCTGTGAAGAAAGAAAACATGAGGTGAGTCCAACTCCACACAGAGAGACACAACTCAAAGGTGCACGCAATCAGCAAACACTTCCTGGCTTAAATCCATACATCAGCTTCTTACCCTGCAGGCACAGAACAACTCAGTTCAAATCTCCACTGCAGCAGAAGCTGATTGGACAATTAGCATAACGTGACAGCTCAATAACACAAGGTGTGAGGGACACCAAATCCACTGTCATTACTTCATAAAAGTCACCAAAACCAAATTACCTCAGGAAGTGTGCTGAAGAGCGTGAGACCTCACCCAATCCTCCTTCACAGACTGTGGCGTCAAACCTGGAGCGGTCTCTGCATCCGTGATGGTGAGATTGTTCTCCTGACGTCGATCTCACACGTCTGCTCACAAGGTCGAGTCTCTGGCAATCACACACTGTGCATTCAAGGTTTAAATGCAGCAATCTCTGATCAAGACAAAATACACCACAGCTGTGAGTCCTGATGACCTGCACGTGATAACAAGCCTCAGGTGTTCAGGGTGAGGTCCTGATGCTCAGCCACTCAGTCCTGAATGCATACCACGTGGTGGGAGAAACAGAAAACAAAAACCAAGCCAGCCAAACACCCCAGCCCACAACAGTTACGGGAGATTTTGTAATGAAAGACGTGTGGAGGATTTCGCATGTCGGCACGAAGCAGCTCAGGACGCGCAGCAAAAAAACACCTCCGTGTTGGAAACCATTCAGAAGATTCAGACGGCTTTCGATGGCTTTCAGTCGAGTGAGTATCTGAGAAATTGTGTAACAGCTGGACATGCCCCAACATGTCCTGTGAGACTTCCAAGACGGAGGTGTTTTTTTGCTGCGCGTCCTGAGCTGCTTCGTGCCGACACACGAAATCCTCCGCACGTCTTTCATTACAAAATCTCCTGTAACAGTGGAATGTGCCGCAGAAGTGCTATGTCCAGCTCTCTTACCATTTCTGTGGTAGTCACATGATGTCCCGGATCAACACAGCATTTAGTTTAGAAATGATCTGGTCGTTCCAGCCTGTCGAATGGCCGCTCGGCGCACCGCGCACCCTCCGTCGCTGTGGGCCGACTTTAAAAAAGGTTTTAACACTCCATAATCCGCGTGACACCGACAGAATCTTCACTGATATACAACTGAATCTATCGAATGGTTTCCAACTGCCTGTCTGTAACAGTTTGTGAAAAAAATTTCATGGAGCAAAGCGGCAGTCTCTCATCAAGTTCTCAGACAAAAGAAATCCGACGGGAGGGGTGGACCAGTGCTCACTCAAAGCCTGCCCACAGGCGAATGACGCAACCGACAGGTGTGAAAAAACTCACGTATGCGCATGAAGGTTCAAGCTTGGCTGATGCAATCACACGTGATTCAAATCCATATGGTTTTTGAAAAAAATAAAAAGGTACGATACTTTTTGGACAGACCTCATATATATATATATATATATATATATATATATATATATATATATATATATATATATATATATATATATTTCTGTGGTTATATTGATTTGACAAAATTAACTCAGTCAGTTCTGTAAATATTGATGTTTTTTTTTTTACTCTAAATCCTATTTTATCTGAGGGAACACAGCTGTCCACGTTACCAGACTGAGAACTGCTCGACTCAGCATCCAAGAGTCAGCTGGTGGTCTCCGGTCACCTGCGTCATCCTGTCAGCCGCCGTCTGGTAGAATGCCGCCTGTGAGGCCTCGCGGTTGATCCCAGATATCCTGGATGTCTTCATGATGCAAAAGAACTAAATGTGCACAGTTCTGAAACTACAAAACTTTCATGTCAATTTAAATCATGTCATATACAAACCCGCTGGACTTGCTGGTGAGTTTCCACAGTTTTGGCAGCTTGATAGAAACTGAAGGCAGGTGTCAGGTCCTTCATGATGCCTCTCATATTTTCTTTGATTTGTGTGATACCTCAGTGATATTAATATAATTTATGACTGAAAATAAAATGTGAATTCTTCTTAACAATGAGTTTTGTTGTTCAGCAAAAGAACGTGGTTCTTCTGGAACAATATCAGGATCTCCAAGATTGATGCCTGGGAAAAAAAATAGAAATTGCTGCAGTGAGGCCAGCAGTCTTCTGATATCTCACCCATATTGGCCTCTCTTCATTGGCTTCCTGTTAATTCTAGAATAGAATTTAAAATTCTTCTTCTTACTTATAAGGTTTTGAATAATCAGGTCCCATCTTATCTTAGGGACCTCGTAGTACCATATCACCCCAATAGAGCGCTTCGCTCTCAGACTGCAGGCTTACTTGTAGTTCCTAGGGTTTGTAAGAGTAGAATGGGAGGCAGAGCCTTCAGCTTTCAGGCTCCTCTCCTGTGGAACCAGCTCCCAATTCAGATCAGGGAGACAGACACCCTCTCTACTTTTAAGATTAGGCTTAAAACTTTCCTTTTTGCTAAAGCTTATAGTTAGGGCTGGATCAGGTGACCCTGAACCATCCCTTAGTTATGCTGCTATAGATGTAAACTGCTGGGGGGTTCCCATGATGCACTGTTTCTTTCTCTTTTTGCTCTGTATGCACCACTCTGCATTTAATCATTAGTGATTGATCTCTGCTCCCCTCCACAGCATGTCTTTTTCCTGGTTCTCTCCCTCAGCCCCAACCAGTCCCAGCAGAAGACTGCCCCTCCCTGAGCCTGGTTCTGCTGGAGGTTTCTTCCTGTTAAAAGGGAGTTTTTCCTTCCCACTGTCACCAAGTGCTTGCTCACAGGGGGTCGTTTTGACCATTGGGGTTTTTCTGTAATTATTGTATGGCTTTGCCTTACAATATAAAGCGCCTTGGGGCAACTGTTTGTTGTGATTTGGCGCTATATAAATAAAATTGATTGATTGATTGATTGATATCACACACATCTCTGCATGTTGCCGTTGGACTGAATAAAATCCCCCCAAAACACACACACACACACACACACACACACATATATATATATATATATATATATATATATATATAAGCATTACTGCCAACTCCTTGTTCCTCTTCTTAGGAGTGCCAACACAATGCAATCCAGTAGAAAGATGACTGAAGAGAAGTTGTTTTGGAAGATGTTGCGCATCCATTCTCACCACATGCCTGTACCATCTCAGTCTGTTTTGGTGTATCATAGCCTCAATACTTGTCAGGTAAGCTCGGTCAAGAACTACAGTATCGGTGACATGATCATACCATTTCACATTCATGATTGTCCGACGATATCTTTGGTGGAATTTCTCAAGTTGTTTCACTTGATAACGATAGGTAGTCCACGTTTCAGAGCCATACAGAAGTGTTGGTAAAATGATGGCTTGATAGACTTATTTCTCCAGCTCAAGATCGTGGTTGTCGAAGACACGCTTGCGTAGCTTGCTGAAAACCGCTTCGGCAGAGCTGATCCTGTTGCTTACCTCACAATCAAGGGAAACATCACTTGCCACGTAGCTACCAAGATACTTAAAGTGTGAAATTACCTTGAGTATGGTTCCGTCAACAGTTATTTCAGGCTGAGTGACGGGTGAGGAGATGGTACCATCTGTTATTCTCTGCAGCCCAGCTTCCGTAGTCAAGCAGACAGCAGCATCATCAGCGTATTGAAGTTCCACAACTGAGGCTGTGGACACCTTAGTTTTAACCTGTAGGCACTGCAGGTTGAACAAATCACCATCATATCGGTAAGTTATGTGTACTCCATGGTTACTCAGCTGGTGCTCTGCCAGTTGAAGAACAGTGCCCATGAAAAGAGCAAATAGCGTAGGTGCTAATACACACCCTTGTTTGACACAGACTTTCACAGGAAATGGTTCCACTTGTTGACCTTCACATATAGACGGTATTGCTTAAATTTTCATTGTTACGCAGATGATACCCAGCTTTATCTATCCATGAAGCCAGAGGACACACACCAATTAGCTAAACTGCAGGATTGTCTTACAGACATAAAGACATGGATGACCTCTAATTTCCTGCTTTTAAACTCAGATAAAACTGAAGTTATTGTACTTGGCCCCACAAATATTAGAAACATGGTGTCTAACCAGATCCTTACTCTGGATGGCATTACCCTGACCTCTAGTAATACTGTGAGAAATCTTGGAGTCATTTTTGATCAGGATATGTCATTCAAAGCGCATATTAAACAAATATGTAGGACTGCTTTTTTGCATTTACGCAATATCTCTAAAATCAGAAAGGTCTTGTCTCAGAGTGATGCTGAAAAACTAATTCATGCATTTATTTCCTCTAGGCTGGGCTATTGTAATTCATTATTATCAGGTTGTCCTAAAAGTTCCCTAAAAAGCCTTCAGTTAATTCAAAATGCTGCAGCTAGAGTACTGACGGGGACTAGAAGGAGAGAGCATATCTCACCCATATTGGCCTCTCTTCATTGGCTTCCTGTTAATTCTAGAATAGAATTTAAAATTCTTCTTCTTACTTATAAGGTTTTGAATAATCAGGTCCCATCTTATCTTAGGGACCTCGTAGTACCATATCACCCCAATAGAGCGCTTCGCTCTCAGACTGCAGGCTTACTTGTAGTTCCTAGGGTTTGTAAGAGTAGAATGGGAGGCAGAGCCTTCAGCTTTCAGGCTCCTCTCCTGTGGAACCAGCTCCCAATTCAGATCAGGGAGACAGACACCCTCTCTACTTTTAAGATTAGGCTTAAAACTTTCCTTTTTGCTAAAGCTTATAGTTAGGGCTGGATCAGGTGACCCTGAACCATCCCTTAGTTATGCTGCTATAGACTTAGACTGCTGGGGGGTTCCCATGATGCACTGAGTGTTTCTTTCTCTTTTTGCTCTGTATGCACCACTCTGCATTTAATCATTAGTGATCGATCTCTGCTCCCCTCCACAGCATGTCTTTTTCCTGGTTCTCTCCCTCAGCCCCAACCAGTCCCAGCAGAAGACTGCCCCTCCCTGAGCCTGGTTCTGCTGGAGGTTTCTTCCTGTTAAAAGGGAGTTTTTCCTTCCCACTGTAGCCAAGTGCTTGCTCACAGGGGGTCGTTTTGACCGTTGGGGTTTTACATCATTATTGTATGGCCTTGCCTTACAATATAAAGCGCCTTGGGGCAACTGTTTGTTGTGATTTGGCGCTATATAAAAAAATTGATTGATTGATTGATTGATATAACAGAGACAGTCATCTCATCATGGAGTAGGCGGATCATTGTAATCAATTTTTCGGGACACCCATATTTGCTCAGAATCATCTCTGTGTTTCTCTGTGCAACGTGTCAAAAGGCTCAGATCAAAAAAGGCTGTGTAGAGAGGAGTTCTTTGTTCCCTACACTTTTCTTGCACTTGCCATAAGGCAAACATCATGTTGATGGTGCCTTCTGCAGGTCAGAAGCCGCACTGTGTGACGGGTAGGACATCCTCTGCAATTTGTGTAAGCCGATTTAGTATGATCTTTGCAAACAATTTACCAACAGTGGACAACAGTGATATGCCTCTATAATTGCTGCAGTCAGCCTTATCTCCTTTCTTATGGATGGTAACTATCAGTGCATTTTTAAGGTCAGCCGGTGCTTGTTCTTCAGTCCAAATACACTTTACAAAGTCATGAAGACACCGAGCCATTGCTGGTCTGCCATATTTCAGAACTTCAGCTGGAATTCCATCAGGACCACTCGCTTTGTCATTCTTCAGCAACTTGATGGCCAAATTGATATTGTGAGGTGATGGGGGATCAGCGAGTTTATGTTTCATTGGAAACTGTCTCAACTCATTGATAAATGTCTGGTCAACTTCAACTTTGCGATTCAGCAAATTGTAAAAGTGCTCCCTCCAGCATGCCTGAATGGATTCAGGATCCTTCACAAGCATTCCAGCTATAGTACGCAATGGAGTTGGACTGTGTGTACTAGGTCCATAGACAGCCTTCATTGCAGCAAAGAAGGCTTTTGAGTTCCGTTTATCTGCTAGCTCCTGAAGCTCTGTGGCTTTGTTCTTCCACCACTGATTCTTTAGTTCATGAGTTCGCTGTTGCAGCTTATTTCTTACTCTCATTAAATTAGTCTTAGATTATCTTGTTCTTGGGTTCCTCTGCCACGTGATGAAAGCAACTCTCCTACGTTCAATAAGCATTTTTATTTCAGCGTCGTTGACGTTAAACCAATCTTGATTTGTTTGATTAATTTTGATTACACCTGTCAAACAGTAACCCAGCTGTCCTAAGGCGAGCTCAGGGAGGACAGAAAGCTCCCATGGAGCAGAAGGGCAAAAGCTTGCTTGATCTTGATTTTCAGTATGAATACAGACCGTGAAAGCGGGGCCTCATGATCCTTCTGACTTTTTGAGTTTTAACAGGAGATGTCAGAAAACTTACCCTCAGAAAAGGTGTAAGGTGACTAAAATCCCCAAAACACACACACACACACACACACACACATATATATGTGTGTGTGTGTGTGTGTACAGTGGTGGGCACAGTTTCGCAAATCCGCTAATTATTGAAGATAATGTTTTCATTATTTGATTTGGCGCTATATAAAAAAATTGATTGATTGATTGATTGATTATCGGATTAGCTTTTCAGATAACTTTGAAAACCATCATCAGACCAATTATCTTCTGATAAGTTTTGATCCAATAATTTTTAGACTGCTAACATTTTTGCAGACGTAGTTTTTTGTAATAAATGTGCAGTTCTATTCTCTACAAACAGAGAAGAGCTGGTTCCGAAATAAACCACTCTATCCTCTGCAGGCAAAGGAGAACTGGTCATAGAAAAGAACTAGAGATATTCATCACGAAATGCCCCGCGCACAGTAATATGTACTTGTATGGGGTGGGTATTTGGTTGAAAGCTTATGTGTTTGATGTAAATATACAATGAAAAAATTGGAGATTGGCATAATATTTATTTAGGGGATGTGACAAACAGTGACCATAAAAAGTCGGTCGCCAGTCTTCAAAACAAATGCAACCACTGGTGACCTTGAACCAGAGGTCAAGGTCAACGGCCTTCAAATCCATGTGAAGTACTCCTCCAAGGCATGTACCCACCAAATATGAAGTTTCTGCGTGCAATAGGTGCCGGGCTACTTTGCGGCAAAGGATTTGACAGTTGTGACCACTGGTGACCTTCAAAAGTAAGTCAAGGTCACTGGCCTTCAAACCCATGCAAAGTACTCCCCCAAGGCATGTACCCACCAAATATGAAGTTTCTGCGTGCAATAGGTGCCAAGCTACGTTGTGGTGAAGGATTTGACAGTTGTGACCATTGGTGACCTTGAAAAGCAGGTCAAGGTCACTAGCCTTCAAACCCATGCAAAGTACTCCTCCAAGGCATGTACCCACCAAATATGAAATTTCTGCGAGCAATACCCAGACAGCAAATAGATCCGGGCCGGATGTAGTCCAACATCTGGTACCAATCCTGAAAACAGATTCGGTCCAGACAGTTTTTGCGCCCTGGCCCAGATCCGGCACGGCTCCGCTTTACAGTTCTGGAACAGATCCAGACTAGATCTGAACTGGATCCGCAAAACACCAACCGTTTACAGACCATATCTGGCACAGATCTGGGACAGATGTGGTCCGCATCACAGCACCATGGCAGGAACATGGGGCATAACGATAAGCAATTTTATCTGCACTCATTAGGAACTATCCATTAGCAGTTGTAAACTCTGTACTCTGTAATCGTGATCGTCACTGAGGCTTTTTTAAATGCTTATTGCAAAGCGGTTTGTTTCTTTACAACAATCAAGTTTTATAAGTCCAGGGACACTGATCTGTGTGTTATAGATACAAATCAGTTTCCTCGGATCCACGGAACTTACCCCTGTAAAACTTGTTCCTGCCATGGTGCTGTGATGTGGTCCACATCTGTCCCAGATCCGTGCCAGATGTGGTCTGTAAACGGTTGGTCTTTTGTGGATCCAGTTCTGATCTGGTCCGGATCTGTTCCAGAACTGTAAAGCGGAGCTGTGCCGGATCTGGGCCAGGGTGCAAAAACTGTCTGGACCGGATCTGTTTTCAGGATTGGTACCAGATGTTGGACTACATCCGGCCCGGATCTATTTGCTGTCTGGGTAGGTGCCGAGCTACGTTGCAGCAAAGGATTTGACAGTTGTGGCAACTGGTGACCTTCAAAAGTAAGTCAAGGTCACTGGCCTTCGAACCTATGTGAAGTACTCCTCCAAGGCATGTACCCACCAAATATGAAGTTTCTGTGAGCAATAGGTGTGTAGCTACGTTGCGGCAAAGGATTTGACAGTTGTGGCAACTGGTGACCTTCAAAAGTAAGTCAAGGTCACTGGCCTTCGAACCTATGTGAAGTACTCCTCCAAGGCATGTACCCACCAAATATGAAGTTTCTGCGAGCAATAGGTGCTGAGCTACGTTGCGACGAAGGATTTGATAGTTGTGACCACTGGTGACCTTCAAAAGCAGGTCAAGGTCACTGGCCTTCAAACCCATGCAAAGTACTCCTCCAAGGCACGTACCTACCACTTTCTGCGAGCAATAGATGCTGAGCTCCAAATTGCGGCCGGACAGACAGACAACTTGGATGCTATATGCCCCGCCCCAACCAGGGCATAAAAAAAATCATTTCTTTTGACCCCATACTAATACGCTCACGACAGGAGAAATGCTTTTGAGACGCTCTGATCAGGCTCCACACGGACAACACCATTAAACTCTTTGTATATTGTGCCTAAAACTCTCGTGAATATATTCTCTGGGTTTATAGACATCGTTATTGTGTTTGTTTTATGTAAAAATTCCAGAAGAAGCTCAGGTTGCTTTTCCAAAAGCTGAAATTGTGATTCAGGCCGTGTGATATAACCGGTGTCAAAATGCATAGAACACTGCCATCTACTAGCGACCGGTTATATCACAGTGATGTCGACCGCAGGATTTTAAAATTATCTGTAGGTTTCCAAAATCCGAGAGACCACACACGCGGAAATAAAAACAAATCATAGATCTGACAGGTTTAGTTGTACAGTGTGTGGTGTCAGCCATACGGTAAAAACAACACACACAAACAGATTTCACACACGAACATTCCCAGGTCAGACACATTGGCTGCATGTCACATTTAGCTCCTCACGTCCTTCTTAACACACCACACACGGCAGGAATATCTGATAAGATTATATTTAGCGTCATCACGATTGTCGGGGCGTCATTAAGACTGTCGGAAGGAGAAGATTGGGTACGATATCTGATTGATCAGTTATGACACCACACCGAGCCGCTAACCGATCGGATGTTATGACACCTCACGGAGCGACTGTTCGATCTGTTATGACACCGCAACGAGCCGCTAACCGATCGGATGTTATGACGCCTCACGGAGCGACTGATTGATCTGTTATGACACCGCACCGAGCCGCTAACCGATCGGATGTTATGACGCCTCACGGAGCGACTGATTGATCTGTTATGACACCGCACCGAGCCGCTAACTGATCGGATGTTCGGAGTGACTGATTGAAGCGTTATGACACCGCACTGAGCCGCTAACCGATTGGATGTTATGACGCCTCACGGAGCGACTGATTGATGCGTTATGACACCGCACCGAGCATGTTTTCACTGTTATTTGATTTCTTTGTGCAACTGACATTGTTATGTCAGTTGCACCAGAACTGGTGCAGACGAGAACCGGCGTTTCAACTCCTTGAACGCAGCTTTGCACCGATCCGACCAGGTGAAGGGGACTTTTGGAGAGGTCAGGGCTGTCAGGGGGCTAACTACCTGACTGTAGCCCTTAATGAACCTCCTGTAGAAATTTGCAAAGCCGAGGAACTGTTGCAGCTTCCTACGGCTTGTTGGTTGGGGCCAGTCTCTCACCGCCACAACCTTGGCCGGATCAGGGGCGACGGAGTTGGAGGAGATGATGAACCCCAGGAAGGACAAAGAGGTGCGGTGAAACTCACACTTCTCGCCCTTCACAAACAGCCAGTTCTCCAACAACCGCTGCAGGACCTGACGTACATGCTGGACATGAGTCTCAGGGTCTGGGGAAAAGATGAGTATGTCATCCAGATATACAAAGACGAATCAGTGCAGGAAGTCCCGCAAGACGTCGTTTACCAATGCTTGGAACGTCGCGGGGGCGTTAGTGAGGCCGAACGGCATGACCAGGTACTCAAAATGACCTAATGGGGTGTTAAATGCCGTCTTCCATTCGTCTCCCTTCCGGATCCGAACCAGGTGATACGCATGCCTAAGGTCCAGTTTGGTGAAAATTTGGGCTCCATGCAGGGGCGTGAACACTGAATCCAACAGGGGTAAAGGGTATCGATTACGAACCGTTATGTCGTTCAGCCCCCTGTAATCAATGCATGGACGGAGTCCGCCATCTTTCTTGCCCACAAAAAAGAAACCTGCACCCATCAGGGAGGTGGAATTCCGGATCAGCCCGGCAGCTAATGAGTCCCGGATGTAGGTCTCCATTGATTCGTGCTCAGGACGTGAGAGATTGTACAGCCTGCTGGACGGGAACTCAACGCCCGGGACCAAATCAATGGCACAATCGTACGGACGGTGCGGGGGAAGGGTGAGCGCCAGATCCTTGCTGAAGACGTCAGCAAGATCGTGGTACTCAACCGGCACCGCCGTCAGATTGGGAGGGACTTTAACCTCCTCATTAGCATTTACACCGGGAGGAACCGAGGATCCTAAACAATTCCGGTGGCAGGTTTCGCTCCACTGAGCCACAACCCCAGACGGCCAATTAATCCGGGGATTGTGTTTAATCATCCATGGGAAGCCCAAAATCATGCGGGAGGTAGAAGGAGTTACAAAAAACTCAATCTCCTCCCGCTGATTCCCAGACACTACCAGGGTTACAGGTAGTGTCTTGTGTGTGATAAAAGGGAGAAGAGTGCCATCTAGTGCTCGCACCTTCACTGGCGAAGAAAACGCCACCAGAGGGAGCCCTACCTCCCTTGCCCATCTGCTATCCAGCAGATTCCCTTCTGACCCCGTGTCCACCAGTGCTGGGGCTTGAAGGGTTAAATCCCCACTCAGGATTGTAACTGGGAGTGATGTTGAAAGATGTGTATTACCCACGTGAATGTTTTAACCCCCCCCTCAGCCCAGTCTCTAAGGGTGGGTGTTTGTGTTTTGACCATTTGAGGCAGTCTCTCTGCTGATTCTCACTCGAGCCGCAGACAAAGCACTCCCCGCGGACCAGCCTCCTCTGTCTGAATGTGGC
This sequence comes from Thalassophryne amazonica, assembly GCF_902500255.1. Classification (NCBI taxonomy): domain Eukaryota; kingdom Metazoa; phylum Chordata; class Actinopteri; order Batrachoidiformes; family Batrachoididae; genus Thalassophryne; species Thalassophryne amazonica. The sequence continues at coordinate 20,910 of NW_022986413.1, forward strand.
CCTGCTCGTGTCCCTAGCATCGTCAGCAGGGGGAGCTGTAGCCACACGGAGCGCTGTGGCTGTGGAACGTGGGGAAGACGGCTCCCTTTCGGACCCGGGAGGAAGAGGGACGGCTTGTGCCTGACCACGCCCTTCACCTCGCTCCCCGTCGGCGTTCTTCTAACCGATTGTCCAATCGTATAACCAAATCGATAAGCTCAGCCAAATCCCGCGGTTCCTCCTTAGCCACCAGGTGCTCCTTCAGGACTGACGACAGTCCGTTTATGAAGGCGGCGTGGAGCGTAGTCATATTCCAGCCGGATCTCGCAGCCGTGATGCAGAAGTCGACTGCATATTCGGCTGCGCTCCGGTGCCCCTGTCTCATTGACAGCAGCACGGTAGACGCGGTTTCGCCTCTGTTAGGGTGATCAAAAACAGTTCTGAGCTCCCTCACAAACCCAGTATAAGAGGCAAGGAGCCGTGAACTTTGCGCCCAAAGTGCTGTAGCCCAAGCGCGTGCCTCACCTCGAAGCAAATTAATCACGTAAGCCACCTTGCTGGCGTCAGACGCGTACATCACGGAACGCTGTGCAAAGACGAGCGAACACTGCATAAGAAAGTCCGCGCACATCTCCACACAACCTCTGTACGGCTCTGGGGGGCTTATGTATGCTTCAGGGGATGGTAGGGGGGGTCGTTGAATGACCAGTGGAATGACTGTATTCGGCACCGGGTCGGCAGGAGGAGGAGCTGCAGCAGCGCCCTGAGTGCGCTCTTCCACCTGCGCGGTGAGAGCCTCCATCCTGCGATTAAGGATGATGTTTTGCTCGGTCATCAGGTCCATCTGAGCGGTAAAGGCGGTGAGGATGTGCTGCAACTCACCAATCATGCCTCCAGCCGACGCCTGTGCACCCTGCTCTTCCATTGGCTGTCCAACAGATGGTTGACGCCCCTCGGGATCCATGACATTGGCCGAGATATCCTGTTGGGGAATGTGTAGTGACACGGACCCACAACAGGGGGCGCAAATGAACGGTCAATAGATGAGCCAAAAGGTAACAATTTAATGTTGTGAATGTGCACAACGATTATACAGACAATCACAGAATCTGATAGCAGTCAATACACAAAGGTGACATGTGGGCAGGCTCCAGGATAGAAGACGTCTGTCCTGAGAAGAGCCGGAACCACACGATTTCCACCGCCACCGAACCTGGTGAATACTGGAGCCGCCAAGTCCCAAATTCCCAGGTGATCACTGTCCCCGACTGTCGGATCTGGTACTGCTGGCGAGGAGCACAAACAGTGAGATGTGGGTGTGTGCACACCCAGTAACAATAACAGTCAGAAGGTGGAAAGTCACCTCCACCTCTAATCACACACTCGTGCAGCTCCTGTTAAATCACTTATCTGGCTGGAGTGTGAAGCGAAGCCGTCGCTGATCACACTTTATGCCAATCCCACAGATAAGGAAACGCCACAGGAATACGGCTGCAAAGAAGTTCAGATTATTACTCAATGTTTAAGTCAGCAGAAACAATTACCTTCACAGGTAGATGATATCTTGGCAGCGAGGTGGAGATGACGTCCGGCTTTTATGGAGTGGATTGATGAAGTGGAGATGGGTGACAGCTGTCATGAGTTGATGAGTAACAGCTGTCAACCCCGGCTGTGTCCGTGGCGGCAGCGCCCTCTCGTGCCTGAAGCCCGCACTTCAGGCAGGGCGCCCTCTGGTGGTGGGCCAGCAGTACGTCCTCTTCTGGCGGCCCACACAACATTTTGTCCTGAATGCGATTTAAAATCAACAAGAACTTCTTTCAAGCTACAGTTTGAACATACAGCAGAAAATGCAACAAAACATGCAGAAACTGCTGTTATTCCTGGCAGACGACCAGAAGTAAATGACCCCAACTTTTGCGGCTGAGTGGCTGAAATCTCGGGATCGCAAACTCACAAACAGAACTCAATGGAATGAGATCTTGAGTTGGCATTCCATCTCTTGACAGCGTATTGACTTGGCACAGGTTTTACACTGGATACCCTTCCTCATGCAACTCTACATTACATGGAGAACCCCAAGAGCATATGAATATGTGTATGAGTATGAATCCATTTAATTTAGCCGGAGTGCTGCTACTTGTGGAATGATCTGACTAATAAAAACTCAGTCGTATGTTTAATGCAATCCACTGAAATGCTGCAGATGACCTGAAATGACAAATTAATTTGGTGAGTTCTCAGCATCGGTTTGGACCAGGAGCCAGTGATTTGTCTTGTCTTATGTCCAACAGTTAGATCTGCTAAAAGTTCATGTATTGTGATTGGAATATGGATGAGTCCTCTTTCTGTGACACAGTGTCAAATCAAAACAAATTTTAAGTGTTTGGTGAAGCACATTTAATGGTCTTAATTGAGACTTTACATGGATATAAATGTAACATTTTAATATTTTTTAACACTGTATCACTCCAGTATTTACATGAATTTAGTCAATTGTATTCACATTACTTTTGTCATTCACCAGGAGGACCACAGTGGAAATAAACATGTGTCTGGTACAACACACGCGGGTCCACACCTGGACGTGGAGTCTATGGTCCACACATTTCGGTTCAACAGTATGATGATGTTTGAGATCAATATTTGCATAAGAATAGATACCGTATTTGGACTGGACAGTCTGCAGGCTGAATGCTTTGGATTCATTCAGACCCTGAATAACACCACAACCACAGTCTGAGTGGTAACAGGAACCATTATCAACATCACTTATGTAATGTGGAGTTATTCCAAGTGAACTTAACGACTAAGTTACACCCCCCCCCCCCCCCCAAAAAAAATAAACACACCAAAAATTGAGACAAAAATCAAGAGATGTTACGTGTTTAGTTCTGGTTGATAGCAGGTAACCCTCTCCTGGACAAACACCTACAGGACTGAGCTTCTGTCACCCCTAAAATAAATAAATAAATGAAAGCTTCTGTCCCCTCAAATAATTTTATTCTGTATGCAGTATTTCACAGTTATTACCGCCACCTACTGCGCAAGAGTGTAGCCCAGAGTTCCCTGTTTACTTTAAAAATGATGGAAATTGGAAACTGGTATCCCCTTCTTTCCTCTGAGTGTTGAAAGGTGTGCCATAGGGCTCCATACTAGGAACTCTGCTCTTCACCATATCATCTTTGTGACAGCATATCAAATGCTGCTTTCTATTTTAATGCAGATGATAGTTATCTGTTGTTCTTCCCCCTTTTCAATAGGCAACTGAATTCCATTTGCCTATTGAAAATGTGTTATTCAAGGTCTGAATCCAAAGCATTCAGCAGACTGTCCACACAAACTATTCCTATGCAAATATTAATCTCAAACATTGACATACTGTTGAACTGAAATGTGTGGACCATAGACTCCATGTACAGGTGTGGACCTACATTTCAATCTGAGCCTTCCTGTGGCCGAGGGACCAGACAAGGAAAGGACAGCTGACCAGCACCTGGAGAAGTTAGATCCTGTGTTGTAATTAGTAGGTAATTAGTTTATTGAATTCTAATGATTATTTGTTGAAGTTCTCTTTTGGTGATTGGGCCTCCACGGATGACTCCATGAAGATTATGTGATGGTGACTGAGCCAAACGTGAAAGACACTGAATCCCTTCAGACATCAAAAGGCGCCTAACAACCAAAGGGTAAGCACAAACCTTTTAATAAAAGTGTGCACATTGGATATTCCAAAAAATTGATGTCTGTAAGTGAGGCAAATGTCCCGTCGTTAAAATAGAGTGAGTGAGATTTTGTAAATTTTTAAAGAGGGTTTTGGTAACCCAAGCAGGTTGTGGTGACCCCTAGTAGAGAAAAAATAAAAATATTTGGGTTATGGTAACACCCCCCCCCGGGTTAAGGGAACCCGGTAAGGTCAGGGGCGAGGTGACCCCGGTCGAATTGACCTACAAAACGAGAGCTCAGGTTAAGGTAACCCACCACAAAAGACGTCATAAATAAATAAATAAATAAAATAAATAGGGACCGGATGTTGTGTGGGCCGCTGAAGAGGAGGTACTGCTGGCCCACCACCACCAGAGGGCGCCCTGCTTGGAGTGCAGGCTCCAAGCACGAGAAGGCGCCAGACCCAGAGGAAGTGACAGCTGTCACTCATCACACCAGCTGTCACTCATCTACACCAGTACTTAAGCCGGACTGCAACTCCACCTCCCCGCCGAGAAATCGACTACCGAGAGGTAATTTCTCTGCTGACTCATATCGTTGAGTAATTTCTGAACTTCTGTTGCAGCCGGTATCCTGTGGTGTTCGCCCTTATCTGGGGAATTGGCGTGTGGCGTGACGACAACGACTGCGCCACAGATAAGTGGTTAAACAAAGAGCTGCACGAGTGTGTGATTCGGAGGTGGAGGTCCTCCTCCTGACTGTGTACAGACTGTAGACCACTGAGTGTAAGGGCTTACACTCATTCATCTTGTCTCTGCTTTTTGCCAGCAGTACCAGGTTCGACAGCCGAAGACAGAGGTCACCTGGGGACTCGGGACTTGGCGGCTCCGGTGTTCTTCAGACCGTTGGTGGTGGAGGCCGTGTGGGACGCGGCCTCTCTCTCGTCGGGGTCTTCTATCTTCGAGCCTGCCCACACGTCACCTGGTGTTAATTGACTTTGCAATTTCTGTATATTTAGTTGTGTATTGTCACAACATTAAATTGTTACCTTTTGGCTTACTCATTGTCCGTTCATTTGCGCCCCCTGTTGTGGGTCCGTGCTACGACACCTTCCCAACAGGATTTCTCGGCCAATCGTCATGGATTCCGAGGGGCGTCAGCTCGAGCGTGAACGGCCAATGGAAGAGCCGGGGCGCAGGCGTCAGCGGGAGGCGTGTTGAGTGAGCTGCAGCAGATCTTAACCGCCTTCACGGCTCGGTTGGATTTAGTGACCGAGCAGAATGTCCTCCTTAATCGGAGAGTGGAGGCTCTCGCCGCCAGGGTGGAAGCGCACGATCAGGGCGCTGCTGCAGCTCCTCCTCTGGCTGGTCCTGGGCCTGAATCAGACGTACCACTGGTCGTTCAACGAACCCCCCCACCGTCCCCTGAAGCATACATAAGCCCTCCGGAACCGTACGGGGGCTGTGTCGAGACGTGCGCGGACTTCCTCATGCAGTGTTCGCTCGTCTTTTCACAGCGCCCTGTCATGTACGCATCAAACGCTAGCCGGGTAGCTTATGTTATTAATCTGCTTCGAGGAGAGGCACGCGCATGGGCTACGGCGCTTTGGGAGCAGAACTCACGGCTCCTAACGTCTTATACTGGGTTTGTACGGGAGTTCAAACAAGTGTTTGATCATCCCAACAGAGGCGAGACCGCTTCAAACGTGCTGCTGTCGATGAGACAGGGGCGCCGTAGCGCAGCCGAGCATGCGGTCGACTTCCGCATCGCGGCAGCGAGGTCCGGCTGGAATAACGTTGCGCTCCGCGCCGCCTTTATAAGTGGGCTGTCCCCGGTCCTTAAGGAGCACCTACTGGCTAAGGAGGAACCGCGGGATTTTGACGGGCTTGTCGATTTGGTTATACGCTTAGACAACCGTTTGAATGAGCATCGTCGGGAGCAGGCCGGGGGGCGTGACCGGGCATGAGCCGTCCCTCCCCCTTCCGGTTCCGACAAGGTGACGTCGTCCCCACGCTTCACTGCCAGAGAGCCCCGTGTGGCTACAGCTCCCCCTGCTGAGGAGGCTATGGACACGAGCAGGGCCAAAGTAAGATCAAATGTCAGACAAAGGAGACTGGCCCGCGGGGAGTGTTTTGTCTGCGGCTCTTGTGAGCACATGCAGAGGGACTGCCCTGAACGGTCAAACTACAACGCCCGTCCTTAGAAACTGGGCTAAGGGTGGGCCATAACACACACGCGGAAAGACCCCGCAGATCGGCACGAATCCCAGTAACAATCCTTTGTGAGGAGTTAACCCTTCACGCCCCAGCACTGATAGACACGGGGTCAGAAGGGAATCTGCTGGACAGCAGATGGGCAAAGGAAGTAGGGCTCCCTCTGGTGGCTCTGCCGGCACCAGTGCAGGTGTGAGCACTAGATGGCACCCTGCTTCCATTAATCACACATCAGACACAACCAGTGACCTTGGTTGTGTCTAGGAATCACAGGGAGGAGATAGTGTTCCATGTAACACCATCTACCTCCCGAGTGATCTTGGGTTTTCCATGGATGGTGAAGCACAATCCCCGGGTCGATTGGCCGTCCGGGGTTGTGACGCAGTGGAGCGAAACCTGCCACCGGGAGTGTTTAGGATCCTCGGTTCCCCCCGGCACTACAGCTAATGAGGAGGTCAGAGTCCCCCTCAATCTATCGGCGGTGCCTAAGGAGTACCATGGTCTTGCTGACGTTTTCAGCAAAGATCTGGCGCTCACTCTTCCTCCGCACCGACCGTATGATTGTGCCATCGATTTAGTCACGGGCGTTGAGTACCCGTCCAGTAGGTTGTACAACCTCTCACGTCCGGAACGCGAATCAATGGAGACCTACATCCGGGACTCCTTAGCTGCCGGGCTGATCCGGAACTCCACCTCCCCGATGGGTGCTGGTTTCTTTTTTGTGGGCAAGAAGGACGGCGGACTCCGTCCATGCATTGATTACAGAGGGCTGAACGAGATCCCGGTTCGCAACCGATACCCGTTACCTCTGTTGGATTCAGTGTTCACGCCCCTGCATGGAGCCCAAATCTTTACGAAATTGGATCTTAGAAACGCGTACCACCTGGTTCGGATCCGGAAGGGAGACGAATGGAAGACGGCATTCAACACCCCGTTAGGTCATTTCGAGTACCTGGTCATGCCGTTCGGCCTCACTAACGCCCCCGCGACGTTCCAAGCTTTGGTAAATGACGTCTTGCGGGACTTCCTGCATCGGTTCATCTTCGTATATCTGGACGATATACTCATCTTTTCCCCGGACCCTGAGACCCATGTCCAGCATGTACGTCAGGTCCTACAGCGGTTGTTGGAGAACCGGCTGTTTGTGAAGGGCAAGAAGTGCGAGTTCCACCGCACTTCTTTGTCCTTCCTGGGGTTCATCATCTCCTCCAACTCCGTCGCCCCTGATCCGGCTAAGGTTGCGGCGGTGAGAGATTGGCCCCAACCAACAAGCCGCAGGAAACTACAGCAGTTCCTCGGCTTTGCAAATTTTTACAGGAGGTTCATCAAAGGTTACAGTCAGGTAGTTAGCCCCCTGACTGCCCTGACCTCCACCAAGGTCCCCTTCACCTGGTCGGATCGGTGCGAAGCCGCGTTCCAGGAGTTGAAACGCCGGTTCTCGACTGCACCAGTTCTGGTGCAGCCTGATCCTGATCGCCAGTACATAGTAGAAGTGGACGCCTCTGACTCAGGGATAGGAGCCGTGCTGTCCCAGAGCGTAGAGGCTGATAAAGTTCTCCATCCTTGTGCCTTTTATTCCCGCAGGTTGACCCCAGCTGAACGGAACTATGACGTTGGCAACCGGGAACTTCTTGCGGTGAAGGAGGCTCTTGAAGAGTGGAGACACCTGCTGGAGGGGGCGTCGTTGCCCTTCACGGTTTTCACTGACCATCGGAACCTGGAGTACATACGGACCGCCAAGCGGCTGAACCCCAGGCAACCCCGCTGGTCTCTGTTCTTCGGGCGCTTTGACTTCCGGATTACATATCGCCCCGGGACCAAGAACCAAAAATCAGATGCATTGTCCCGGGTGCACGAAGAAGAAGCCAAAGCGGGGCTGTCGAACCCCACCGAGACCATCATCCCCGAGTCCACTGTCGTGGCCACCCTTACCTGGGACGTGGAGAAGACCGTCCGGGAGGCCCTGACCAGGAGCCCGGACCCGGGGACTGGCCCCAAGGACAGACTGTACGTCCCACCAGAGGCAAGAGCTGCCGTATTGGACTTCTGTCACGGGTCCAAGCTCTCCTGTCATCCCGGAGTGCGTAGGACCGTGGCAGTAGTCCAGCAGCGCTTCTGGTGGGCGTCCCTGGAAACCGACGTCCGGGACTACATCCAGGCCTGTACCATCTGCGCCAGGGGCAAGGCAGACCATCGGAGGACGACGGGCCTCCTCCAACCCCTGCCAGTGCCTCATCGCCCCTGGTCTCACATCGGCCTGGATTTCATCACGGGCCTCCCGCCGTCCCAGGGCAACACCGTAATCCTCACGATAGTGGACCGGTTCTCCAAGGCGGCCCACTTCGTGGCCCTCCCGAAGCTCCCGACGGCCCAGGAGACAGCAGACCTCCTGGTTCATCACATTCTTGCGGCTGCATGGGATACCTTCGGACATCGTCTCAGATCGTGGTCCCCAGTTCTCTTCACAGGTGTGGAAGAGTTTCTGCAAGGAGCTGGGGGCCACCGTGAGTCTCTCGTCCGGGTACCACCCCCAGACCAACGGCCAGGCAGAGCGGGCCAACCAGGAGTTGGAGCAGGCCCTTCGGTGTGTCACCTCCGCACATCCGGCGGCCTGGAGTCACCATCTGGCCTGGATCGAGTATGCCCACAACAGCCAAGTTTCGTCTGCTACCGGCCTCTCCCCTTTTGAGGTGTGTTTGGGGTACCAGCCCCCATTGTTCCCGCTGGTGGAGGGAGAGGTCGGTGTGCCCTCGGTCCAGGCCCACCTCAGAAGATGTCGCCGGGTGTGGCGGACCGCCCGCTCTGCCCTGTTGAAGGCCCGGACGAGGGCCAAGTCCCATGCGGACCGCCGACGGTCCCCGGCCCCCACGTACCAGCCCGGGCAGGAGGTGTGGCTGTCAACAAAGGATATCCCCCTCTGTGTGGACTCAACCAAGTTGAAGGACAGATACATCGGACCATTCCCTATCCTCAAGATCATCAACCCGGCCGCAGTGAAGCTCCGTCTCCCGGCTTCGCTGCGGATCCACCCTGTCTTCCACGTGTCCCGTCTCAAACCGCACCACACCTCGCCCCTCTGTACACCTGGACCCACGCCGCCTCCTGCCCGGCTCGTCGACGGGGAGCCTGCTTGGACGGTCCGCAGGCTCCTGGACGTCCGTCGTAAGGGCCGGGGGTTCCAATATCTGGTGGACTGGGAGGGGTATGGACCTGAAGAACGCTCCTGGGTGAAGAGGAGCTTCATCCTGGACCCGGCCCTCCTGGCCGATTTCTACAGACGTCACCCGGACAAGCCCGGTCGGGCGCCAGGAGGCGCCCGTTGAGGGGGGGGTCCTGTTGTGTGGGCCGCTGAAGAGGAGGTACTGCTGGCCCACCACCACCAGAGGGCGCCCTGCTTGGAGTGCGGGCTCCAAACACGAGAGGGCGCCAGACCCAGAGGAAGTGACAGCTGTCACTCATCACACCAGCTGTCACTCATCTACACCAGTACTTAAGCCGGACTGCAACTCCACCTCCCCGCCGAGAAATCGACTACCGAGAGGTAATTTCTCTGCTGACTCATATCGTTGAGTAATTTCTGAACTTCTGTTGCAGCCGGTATCCTGTGGTGTTCGCCCTTATCTGGGGAATTGGCGTGTGGCGTGACGACGACGACTGCGCCACAGATAAGTGGTTAAACAAAGAGCTGCACGAGTGTGTGATTCGGAGGTGGAGGTCCTCCTCCTGACTGTGTACAGACTGTAGACCACTGAGTGTAAGGGCTTACACTCATTCATCTTGTCTCTGCTTTTTGTCAGCAGTACCAGGTTCGACAGCCGAAGACAGAGGTCACCTGGGGACTCGGGACTTGGCGGTTCCGGTGTTCTTCAGACCGTTGGTGGTGGAGGCCATGTGGGACGCGGCCTCTCTCTCGTCGGGGTCTTCTATCTTCGAGCCTGCCCACACGTCACCTGGTGTTAATTGACTTTGCAATTTCTGTATATTTAGTTGTGTATTGTCACAACATTAAATTGTTACCTTTTGGCTTACTCATTGTCCGTTCATTTGCGCCCCCTGTTGTGAGTCCGTGCTACGACACCTTCCCAACACCAGAGGGAGAATTAAGATTCTGCCTGGCCTGTGGACATTGTGTATTGTGGGGTTTTGGCTGTGAATCTGACTACCTCAATGTGACGGACAAACAGCTGTTTATAAGCTAAGACTAACACTGGCTCTTTAAGAATCAATGTTATCACTGATGACTTTGATAACTGTACCTCGGATGTCTGTTGTTGTCGTATGTGTATGTGTCTGTGTGTGAGTCGGTGTCCAGGGTGAAAAGAAAAATTCTTTAAAGGGAAAATGTATTTGTCTTCTGTAAATGTACTTGTGGGATACTGAAATTTGTGTGGGTTGGTTCTTTTCTGTCTGGGACAAAATTCAGATTGACTGTTTTAATTGAACACTGCAGTATTTGACTTATCGTTGCTTCAGTTATCATGAATGAGCTGTGGAACTGACCAATTAGATTAATAAGTTCCAGCGGGTATTCATAAACTCGTATGCAAACAGGCTCATCTAGGCAGTAAAGAATTTGTGTTATAAAACATTTCCATGAATCAGTTCCCCAGTATACATAATAAATACTGCTAAAAAAAATTAATACATGTTTTATTGACTGATCAACTAATTACTTTTGACTGAAATAACAGACAGATTTGCCTGTGTGGGTAGATAGAATAGAGTGGGTGGTTGTGGTAGATCCTCTGTGGACTATTTAAAACTGATTGTGAGGCTGTGAATTAACACCCAGTTCCCGTCCTCCAGGCCCTAAAAAGTCTGGTAGAAGGTTGGCGGGCAGGTCTCCTATCAGGGCACTGTGACCAATAGTCCCTTTGAGTTCTACGTGTATACATTTGTATATAATATGTCAAGTGTAATTATGCCCAGGTCATTTTTTGATCTTAATTCATAATTCATTTATTAGTGTGATAAAATCATGTCCATAGAACATATAAAAACACACATTGAATATAAAACAAAAATTAAACATTAAAAATAAGATGAGCACCAAGGAGGAGGCTTGTTATGTGTCGGACGCAGCTCGGAGAACCGACCAGCGTTTGAAGGACCCAGTATAAAATAAGCAGAGCACGGTTCAAAGGCTAACTGAATTTAATACATAACAGTGATAATATAATAACAAAAGGTGCGGCCTGGCGTGGTGCGCTCCCAGCAGCGCTAACGGTCCGGAGCCAGAAGCTGTTTCGGACCCAAGGACCCCGCCGACACCCCCCAGGTGGCCGCAACAACCGAGTCTGTGAAAGAAGGAACCATTATGTGAGTCCACACTCTACACACAGAACACTTAAAGGTGTACAAACAGCAAACACTTCCTGGCTTGATTACTGATCAGCTTCCCAACCTGCAGGCATGGAACAACCAGTTCACAAAACTCCACTGCAGTGAAAGCTGATACATGACTAACAAACAGCTCAATACAATAAGGTGTGAGGGACACCACATTTACTGACTGTTAGTCACAAAATCTAACGTACCTCAGGAAGTGTGCTGACGAGCGTGAAACCTCACCCCCTCCTCTTTCACAGACTGTGCATCAAACCTGGACGTTCTCAGCATCCGCTGCTGATGAGATGGCTCCCGAGATGACGATCTCACCCGTCTGGTCACAAGGTCGAGTCTCTGGCAAATACACACTGTGCACTCCAGTCTTAAATGCCAACATGTTCCAATCCATCCAGATGCACCACAGCTGTGAGTCCTGACGAGTCGCAGGTGATCAGGGTGAGGTCCTGACAGCCTCAGCAACACAGCCACTCAGTCCCAAACGCACGCCACCTGGGAGGAAAACCAAAAGACAGAAACAAACCGGCAGCCAGGCCCCCCCAGCCATATAACAAGGCTAGCAGCATACATAAAGTAATATGTTAACTTACAAAAATAAACTCTGCAAATTTATTATAAATCCCAAGATTTAAAGATTATGATAATATCTGTCATAATTCACCTTAAATTCTGTGACATCTTTTGATAGCACAATATGCAGAGGAAGACCATTCCAAAGGGAAATGACTTCTTAAATTTAGTTTACATCTATTGACCTCCACCATAAAAGGGTGGCCACGAAGACCGGCATAACTTCTTTCCTTAAAAAATATTTTTAGAATCCAAATTCTCAACTTCATTAATAATTTTAAAGACCTCAATAAGGTCACCTTGTATACGACGGTCTTCTAATGTTGTTAGGCCCAACTCTTTAAGTCTATCTTCATAACAGAGATCAGCCAACTTGTGTATGAGTTTGGTAGCCCTCTGCACTTTTCTAACATAATTTTGTCTTTTTGCAAAAATGGAGACCATGCCTGAACACATATGTTGTATTTTTCTTGTTGTGTGGGCCGCCAGAAGAGGAGGTACTGCTGGCCCACCACCAAAGGGCGCCCTGCCTGAAGTGCGGGCTTTGGGCACGAGAGGGCGCTGCCGCCACGGACACAGCCGGGAGTGACAGCTGTCACTCATTCATTCCTGACAGCTGTCACTCATTCTTCATCATCGCACTCCATAAAACCCAGACGTCATCTCCACCTCATCGCCGAGATATCGTACTTCAATGGAGGTAATATCCTCAGCCATTTGTGTTTACTTATAAGCTGTATATTGTGAGTGTTTGCAGGAGTACCGGTCCCTCTTCCTGTGGAGGCTGAGTGCAGGACGGCACTCTTTTCCTCTGAGGGATCACTGTAAATTCATCAGCATATTGAGTGAGAGGTGGAGGTGGCATTCCCACCGTTGTTGTTACTGGGTGTACACACACCCACACTTGACTGTCTTTGTTCTCGCCAGCAGTACCAGATCCGACAGTTGGGGACGGTGATCACCTGGGAATTCGGGACTTGGCGGCCCCAGTTGTGGGTCCGTGTCACTACACTTTCACAACATTTCTCTCTTCTTTTTCTCACAATTTTTATTTATTTTCTACTTTTAGTGAGTCACTCATACGCACTGTAGATGTTTTCCACAATGCACTGTGCAATGAAGAATGTGTTGTGTGGGCCGCTGAAGAGGAGGTACTGCTGGCCCACCACCAGAGGGCACCCTGCCTGAAGTGCGGGCTTCAGGCACGAGAGGGCGCAGCCGGGAATGACAGCTGTCTCTCATCACCACCTGACAGCTGTCACTCATCACCACCTCATCACCATCTCCATAAAAGCCAAACTTCAATAAGTACTCACTAATACTGCACATGCCGGGTTTCTGGATTGGAGGTGGAGGTTTTCCCTCCGTTGGAAAATAAAGACTGTTTTTTGCTGACTATTTGCTGGGTGTGTGCTCACACCCACCCTTGATTGTTTCTGCTTCCTGCCAGCAGTACCAGATCCGACAGCCGGAGACGGTGACCACCTGGGGACTCGGGACTTGGCGGCTCCAGTATTCTCCGGGTTCGGTGGCGGTGGAAATCGTGTGGGTTCCGGCTCCTCTCTGGACGGACATCTTCTATCCTCGAGCCTGCCCACACGTCACCTTTGTAGATTGACTACATACAAAATTCTGTAATCGTCTGTATTTCGTTGTGCACATTCACAACAGTAAAGTGTTCTATTTTCGGCTCATTCATTGTCCATTTATTTACGCCCCCTGTTGTGGGTCCGTGTCACTATACTTTCCCAACAGGATATCTCGGCCAACGTCATGGATCCCGAGGGGCGTCAACCATCTGTTGGACAATCAAGGGAAGAGCAGGGTGCACAGGCGTCTGCAGGAGGCGTGATTGGTGAGTTGCAGCAAATCCTCACCGCCTTTACTACTCGGTTGGATCTGATGACCGAGCAGAATGTCATCCTCAACCGCAGGATGGAGGCTCTTACCGCGCAGGTTGAAGCGGACGCTCAGAGCGCTGCTGCAGCTCCTCCTCCTGCTGACCCGGTGCCGAATATAGACGTTCCAATGGTCATTCAATGACCCCCCCCCCCCCCCCCCCCCATCCCCTGAAGCATACATAAGTCCCCCAGAGCCGTACGGAGGTTGTGTGGAGACGTGCGCTGACTTTTTAATGCAGTGTTCGCTCATCTTTGCACAGCGTCCCGTGATGTACGCCTCAGACTCCAGTAGGGTGGCTTATGTGATTAATTTGCTTCGAGGTGAGGCACGCACTTGGGCTATGGCGCTATGGGAGCAGAATTCACAGCTCCTTACCACTTATACTGGGTTTGTGAGGGAGTTCAGAGCGGTTTTTGATCACCCTAACAGAGGCGAGACCGCTTCAACCGTGCTGCTGTCTATGAGACAGGGGCGTCGGAGCGCAGCTGAATATGCAATCGACTTTCACATCGCGGCTGCGAGGTCCGGCTGGAATACGACTGCGCTCCGCGCCGCCTTCATAAACGGACTGTCGTCGGTCTTGAAGGAGCACCTGGTGGCCAAGGAGGAACCGCGGGATTTGGATGGACTTATCGATCTAGTCATACGATTAGACAATCGATTAGAAGAACGCCGTCGGGAGCGAGAAGAAGGACGTGGCCGGGTACGCACTGTCCCTCTTCCTTCCGGGTCCGAAAAGGTTCCGCCCTCCCCACGCTCCACAGCCTCGGCGCTCCGTGTGGCAACAGCTCCCCCTGCTGACGATGCTATGGACATGAGCAGGGCCAAATTAAGATCATCTAACAGACAGAACAGACTGGCCCGCGGGGAGTGCTTTATCCGCGGCTCAAGTGAGCATCTGCAGAGAGACTACCCCAAGCGGTTAAACACGAACGCCCACCCTGGGTTAAGGGTGGGCCAAGACATTCACGTGGGACATACACGTATTTCTACATGTCTCCCAGTTACGATCCTGAGCGGGGATTTAACCCTTCAAGCCCCAGCACTGGTAGACATGGGTTCAGAAGGGAATCTGCTGGACAGCAGATGGGCAAGGGAGGTAGGACTCCCTCTGGTGGTGCTTCCTTCACCATTGAAGGTGTGGGCACTAGATGGCACCCTTCACCAGAATTACACAACCAGTAATTCTGGTGGTGTCTGGGAATCACCGGGAGGAGATTGAGTTTTTTGTTACTCCATCTACCTCCCCCGTGATTTTGGGCTTCCCGTGGATGGTAAAACACAATCCCCGGATTGATTGGCTGTCTGGGGATGTGGCTCAGTGGAGCTAAACCTGCCACCGGGTGTGCTTAGGATCCTTGGTTCCCCCCGGTTTAATCACTAATGAGGAGGTTAAAGTCCCCCCCAGTCTGACGGCGGTGCTGGTTGAGTACCACTATCTTGCTGATGTTTTCAGCAAAGATCTGGCACTCACTCTTCCCCCGCACCGTCTGTACGATTGTGCCATTGATTTGATCCCGGGCGTTGAGTACCCGTCCAGCAGGCTGTACAACCTCTCACATCTTGAGTGTGAATCAATGGAGACCTACATCCGGGACTCGTTAGCTGCCGGGCTGATCCGGAACTCCACCTCCCCGATGGGTACAGGTTTCTTTTTTGTGGGCAAGAAAGACGGCGGACTCCGTCCATGCATTGACTACAGAGGGCTGAATGAGATCACGGTTCGCAATCGATACCCTTTGCCCCTGTTGGATTCAGTGTTCACGCCCCTGCATGGAGCCCAAATTTTCACCAAATTAGATCTTAGGAATGCGTATCACCTGGTTCGGATCCGGAAAGGAGACGAGTGGAAGATGGCATTTAACACCCCCTCTTAGTTCACTTTGAGTACCTGGTCATGCTGTTCAGCCTCACGAATGCTCCCACGACATTCCAAGCTTTGGTTAATGATGTCTTGTGGGACTTCTTGCACCGATTCGTCTTCGTATATCTGGACGATATACTCATCTTTTCCCCGGATCCTGAGACCCATGTCCAGCATGTACGTCAGGTCCTGCAGCGGTTGTTGGAGAACCGGCTGTTTGTGAAGGGCGAGAAGTGTGAGTTCCACCGCACTTCTTTGTCCTTCCTGGGGTTCATCATCTCCTCCAACTCTGTTGCCCCTGATCCGGCCAAGGTTGCGGCGGTGAGAGATTGGCCCCAACCCACAAGCCGCAGTAAACTGCAACAGTTCCTCGGCTTTGCAAATTTCTACAGGAGGTTTATTAAGGGCTACAGTCAGGTTAGTAGTCCCCTGACTGCCCTGACCTCCCCAAAAGTCCCCTTCACCTGGTCGGATCGGTGCAAAGCTGCGTTTAGGGAGTTGAAACGTCAGTAGTGGATAGTGGACCCACCCCTTCGTGGCCCTCCCGAAGCTCCCAACGGCCCAGGAGACCGCAGACCTCCTGGTCCACCACGTCGTCCGTCTGCATGCGATACCAACAGACATTGTCTCGGATCGTGGTCCCCAGTTGTCCTCTCAAGTGTGGAGGAGTTTCTGCAGAGAACTGGGGGCCACCGTGAGCCTCTCGTCCGGGTATCAACCACAGACGAATGGTCAGGCAGAGCGGGCTAACCAGGAACTGGAACAAGCCTTACGTTGTGTAACATCCGCGCACCCGACGGCTTGGGTTGCCAATCTGGGCTGGATCGAGTACGCGCATAACAGCCAGGTGTCCTCTGCCACCGGCCTCTCCCCGTTTGAGGTGTGTCTGGGGTACCAGCCCCCATTGTTTCCCGTGGTGGAGGGAGAGGTCGGTGTGCCCTCGGTCCAGGCCCATCTGCGCAGATGCCGTCAGGTGTGGCGCGCCGTCCGTTCTGCCTTGCTGAAAGCCCAAACGAGCTGTCACTCATCACCACCTCATCACCATCTCCATAAAAGCCGGGCAGCAACTCCACCTCCCTGCCGAGATATCTTCAAGCCAAGAAGGTAAACTGCTCAGCCGTTTTTTGAGTCTTTCACAGACAGTTTTTGCTTCTGTATTGTTTGCAGTCGTTTCTGTGAGTGCTTGCAGCTGGAGGCTGAGTTTGTGGTTCATGGAGGGCTGACGTCTTCGCTCCCCACGCCAAACTTCAATAAGTACTCACTAATACTGCACATGCCGGGTTTCTGGATTGGAGGTGGAGGTTTTCCCTCTGTTGGAAACTAAAGACTGTTTTTTTGCTGACTATTTGCTGGGTGTGTGCTCACACCCACCCTTGATTGTTTCTGCTTCCTGCCAGCAGTACCAGATCCGACAGCCGGAGATGGTGACCACCTGGGGACTCAGGACTTGGCGGCTCCAGTATTCTCCGGGTTCGGTGGCGGTGGAAATCGTGTGGGTTCCGGCTCCTCTCTGGACGGATGTCTTCTATCCTCGAGCCTGCCCACACGTCACCTTTGTAGATTGACTACATACAAAATTCTGTAATCGTCTGTATTTCGTTGTGCACATTCACAACAGTAAAGTGTTCTATTTTCGGCTCATTCATTGTCCATTCATTTACGCCCCCTGTTGTGGGTCCGTGTCACTATACTTTCCCAACAGGATATCTCGGCCAACGTCATGGATCCCGAGGGGCGTCAACCATCTGTTGGACAACCAAGGGAAGAGCAGGGTGCACAGGCGTCTGCAGGAGGCGTGATTGGTGAGTTGCAGCAAATCCTCACCGCCTTTACTACTCGGTTGGATCTGATGACCGAGCAGAATGTCATCCTCAACCGCAGGATGGAGGCTCTTACCGCGCAGGTTGAAGCGGACGCTCAGAGCGCTGCTGCAGCTCCTCCTCCTGCTGACCCGGTGCCGAATATAGACGTTCCAATGGTCATTCAATGACCCCCCCCCCCCCCCCCCCCCCCCCCACCATCCCCTGAAGCATACATAAGTCCCCCAGAGCCGTACGGAGGTTGTGTGGAGACGTGCACTGACTTTTTAATGCAGTGTTCGCTCATCTTTGCACAGCGTCCCGTGATGTACGCCTCAGACTCCAGTAGGGTGGCTTATGTGATTAATTTGCTTCGAGGTGAGGCACGCACTTGGGCTATGGCGCTATGGGAGCAGAATTCACAGCTCCTTACCACTTATACTGGGTTTGTGAGGGAGTTCAGAACGGTTTTTGATCACCCTAACAGAGGCGAGACCGCTTCAACCGTGCTGCTGTCTATGAGACAGGGGCGTCGGAGCGCAGCTGAATATGCAATCGACTTTCGCATCGCGGCTGCGAGGTCCGGCTGGAATACGACTGCGCTCCGCGCCGCCTTCATACACGGACTGTCGTCGGTCCTGAAGGAGCACCTGGTGGCCAAGGAGGAACCGCGGGATTTGGATGGACTTATCGATCTAGTCATACGATTAGACAATCGATTAGAAGAACGCCGTCGGGAGCGAGAAGAAGGACGTGGCCGGGTACACACTGTCCCTCTTCCTTCCGGGTCCGAAAAGGTTCCGCCCTCCCCACGCTCCACAGCCTCGGCGCTCCGTGTGGCAACAGCTCCCCCTGCTGACGATGCTATGGACACGAGCAGGGCCAAATTAAGATCATCTAACAGACAGAACAGACTGGCCCGCGGGGAGTGCTTTATCCGCGGCTCAAGTGAGCATCTGCAGAGAGACTGCCCCAAGCGGTTAAACACGAACGCCCACCCTTAGAAACTGGGTTAAGGGTGGGCCAAGACATTCACGTGGGACATACACGTATTTCTACATGTCTCCCAGTTACGATCCTGAGCGGGGATTTAACCCTTCAAGCCCCAGCACTGGTAGACATGGGTTCAGAAGGGAATCTGCTGGACAGCAGATGGGCAAGGGAGGTAGGACTCCCTCTGGTGGTGCTTCCTTCACCATTGAAGGTGTGGGCACTAGATGGCACCCTTCACCAGAATTACACAACCAGTAATTCTGGTGGTGTCTGGGAATCACCGGGAGGAGATTGAGTTTTTTGTTACTCCTTCTACCTCCCCCGTGATTTTGGGCTTCCCGTGGATGGTAAAACACAATCCCCGGATTGATTGGCTGTCTGGGGATGTGGCTCAGTGGAGCTAGACCTGCCACCGGGTGTGCTTAGGATCCTCGGTTCCCCCCGGTTTAATCACTAATTAGGAGGTTAAAGTCCCCCCCAGTCTGACGGCGGTGCTGGTTGAGTACCACTATCTTGCTGATGTTTTCAGCAAAGATCTGGCACTCACTCTTCCCCCGCACCGTCCGTACGATTGTGCCATTGATTTGATCCCGGGCGTTGAGTACCCGTCCAGCAGGCTGTACAACCTCTCACATCTTGAGCGTGAATCAATGGAGACCTACATCCGGGACTCGTTAGCTGCCGGGCTGATCCGGAACTCCACCTCCCCGATGGGTACAGGTTTCTTTTTTGTGGGCAAGAAAGACGGCGGACTCCGTCCATGCATTGACTACAGAGGGCTGAACGAGATCACGGTTCGCAATCGATACCCTTTGCCCCTGTTGGATTCAGTGTTCACGCCCCTGCATGGAGCCCAAATTTTCACCAAATTAGATCTTAGGAATGCGTATCACCTGGTTCGGATCCGGAAAGGAGACGAGTGGAAGATGGCATTTAACACCCCCCCTTAGGTCACTGTGAGTACCTGGTCATGCTGTTCGGCCTCACGAATGCTCCCACGACATTCCAAGCTTTGGTTAATGACGTCTTGCGGGACTTCTTGCACCGATTCGTCTTTGTATATCTGGACGATATACTCATCTTTTCCCCGGATCCTGAGACCCATGTCCAGCATGTACGTCAGGTCCTGCAGCGGTTGTTGGAGAACCGGCTGTTTGTGAAGGGCGAGAAGTGTGAGTTCCACCGCACTTCTTTGTCCTTCCTGGGGTTCATCATCTCCTCCAACTCCGTTGCCCCTGATCCGGCCAAGGTTGCGGCGGTGAGAGATTGGCCCCAACCCACAAGCCGCAGTAAACTGCAACAGTTCCTCGGCTTTGCAAATTTCTACAGGAGGTTTATTAAGGGCTACAGTCAGGTTAGTAGTCCCCTGACTGCCCTGACCTCCCCAAAAGTCACCTTCACCTGGTCGGATCGGTGCAAAGCTGTGTTTAGGGAGTTGAAACGTCAGTAGTGGATAGTGGACCCACCCCTTCGTGGCCCTCCCGAAGCTCCCAACGGCCCAGGAGACCGCAGACCTCCTGGTCCACCACGTCGTCCGTCTGCATGGGATACCAACAGACATTGTCTCGGATCGTGGTCCCCAGTTGTCCTCTCAAGTGTGGAGGAGTTTCTGCAGAGAACTGGGGGCCACCGTGAGCCTCTCGTCCGGGTATCACCCACAGACGAATGGTCAGGCAGAGCGGGCTAACCAGGAACTGGAACAAGCCTTACGTTGTGTAACATCCACGCACCCGACGGCTTGGGTTGCCCATCTGGGCTGGATCGAGTACGCGCATAACAGCCAGGTGTCCTCTGCCACCGGCCTCTCCCCGTGTGAGGTGTGTCTGGGGTACCAGCCCCCATTGTTTCCCGTGGTGGAGGGAGAGGTCGGTGTGCCCTCGGTCCAGGCCCATCTGCGCAGATGCCGTCAGGTGTGGCGCGCCGTCCGTTCTGCCTTGCTGAAAGCCCAAACGAGCTGTCACTCATCACCACCTCATCACCATCTCCATAAAAGCCGGGCAGCAACTCCACCTCCCTGCCGAGATATCTTCAAGCCAAGAAGGTAAACTGCTCAGCCGTTTTTTGAGTCTTTCACAGACAGTTTTTGCTTCTGTATTGTTTGCAGTCGTTTCTGTGAGTGCTTGCAGCTGGAGGCTGAGTTTGTGGTTCATGGAGGGCTGACGTCTTCGCTCCCCACGCCAAACTTCAATAAGTACTCACTAATACTGCACATGCCGGGTTTCTGGATTGGAGGTGGAGGTTTTCCCTCTGTTGGAAACTAAAGACTGTTTTTTTGCTGACTATGGGGAATCTTCTTCACAGACTAAAGTTAATTATGGAGTTCCACAAGGTTCTGTGCTAGGACCAATTTTATTCACTTTATACATGCTTCCCTTAGGCAGTATTATTAGACGGTATTGCTTAAATTTTCATTGTTACGCAGATGATACCCAGCTTTATCTATCCATGAAGCCAGAGGACACACACCAATTAGCTAAACTGCAGGATTGTCTTACAGACATAAAGACATGGATGACCTCTAATTTCCTGCTTTTAAACTCAGATAAAACTGAAGTTATTGTACTTGGCCCCACAAATCTTAGAAGCATGGTGTCTAACCAGATCGTTACTCTGGATGGCATTTCCCTGATCTCTAGTAATACTGTGAGAAATCTTGGAGTCATTTTTGATCAGGATATGTCATTCAAAGCGCATATTAAACAAATATGTAGGACTGCCTTTTTGCATTTACGCAATATCTCTAAAATCAGAAAGGTCTTGTCTCAGAGTGATGCTGAAAAACTAATTCATGCATTTATTTCCTCTAGGCTGGACTATTGTAATTCATTATTATCAGGTTGTCCTAAAAGTTCCCTAAAAAGCCTTCAGTTGGTTCAGAATGCTGCAGCTAGAGTACTGACGGGGACTAGCAGGAGAGAGCATATCTCACCCGTGTTGGCCTCTCTTCATTGGCTTCCTGTTAATTCTAGAATAGAATTTAAAATTCTTCTTCTTACTTATAAGGTTTTGAATAATCAGGTCCCATCTTATCTTAGGGACCTCGTAGTACCATATTACCCCATTAGAGCGCTTCGCTCTCAGACTGCGGGCTTACTTGTAGTTCCTAGGGTTTGTAAGAGTAGAATGGGAGGCAGAGCCTTCAGCTTTCAGGCTCCTCTCCTGTGGAACCAGCTCCCAATTCAGATCAGGGAGACAGATACCCTCTCTACTTTTAAGATTAGGCTTAAAACTTTCCTTTTCGCTAAGGCTTATAGTTTGGGCTGGATCGGGTGACCCTGGACCATCCCTTGGTTATGCTGCTTTAGACGTAGATTGTGGGGGGGTTCCCATGATGCACTGTTTCTTTCTCTTTTTGCTCCGTATGCATCACTCTGCATTTAATCATTAGTGATCGATCTCTGCCCCCCTTCACGGCATGTCTTTTTCCTGTTTTTTTCCCTCAGCCCCAACCAGTCTCAGCAGAAGACTGCCCCTCCCTGAGCCTGGTTCTGCTGGAGGTTTCTTCCTGTTAAAAGGGAGTTTTTCCTTCCCACTGTAGCCAAGTGCTTGCTCACAGGGGGTCGTTTTGACCGTTGGGGTTTTACATAATTATTGTATGGCTTTTGCCTTACAATATAAAGCGCCTTGGGGCAACTGTTTGTTGTGATTTTGACTCTAGAAGTCAAAATGGCTGAAGTTAAACAAGATGTGTCGGAGCAAACTAAACGTATCGGAGAAACAGAGGATCGAGTGATGGCAGCTGAGGAGGAACTTGAGAATGTACAACTGGAGTTGGCTTCAACTGTGAAAAGGCTGTTATGGTTGGAAACGAAGACTGACAACTTGGAGAACCGAGGCAGAAGGAAGAACTTGCGCTTGTTTGGTCTCAAGGAAGGCCTTTGCTGAATTTCATCTGAGAAATGCTACCGAAGTGGCTGGAGCTCACTCTGGATCAGAGACTGGTACTGGAGCGGGCGCATCGCACCTTGGCGCTGGCAAAGCCTAACCAGCCCAGAGCTGTCCTTATACGCTTCTGGAAATTTCAAGACAGAGAGATGGTCTACCGTCTTTCATCACAGAAAAATATTCTACACAATGGGGCCAAGATTACTTTGGTGCAGGACTTTTCAGCGGAAACGATGAGGAAGCGCTGGGAATTCAACACAGCCAGAAAGCTGTTCAGTGAGATGGGGAAATTTCGGGGATTCCAACTAAATCCCTGCGTGAAGCAGAAGAATTTCACCATGAAATTCAGACCAAGAATTAACTCTTTCCTTTACAGTCAGCCTCTAATTGCAGGTAACACCAGCAAGAGGCACAGTAATGGTGAAATGGACTAATGGGACTGGCGATACGAACAATTGAACTGCACACATACACCTTTTGGTTTATTTTATTTATTTACTCATTGATTTCTTTTTTATTTTTTATATGGGGGATTGCATGTTGCATGTATACGTGCAGGTGTGTGTATGTATGTATGTAGGTATATGTGTATGTATAAGCATGTGTGTATTTGTGTGTGCATGTATATATGTGTGTGAATTCTTTTTTTTTTTTGGTTTACTATATGTGTTTTTACGTGTATGTGTGCGTGTACATATGCACAAAGCCGTCCCTTCTTTTAATATCTTGGGATAGAACTATAAGATCTATAAAAAGTATAATTTTGTTGCGCAGGGTTGGTGATGGGCTTAAAGAGCCACTGTGACTAATTTACTGCTCCTCATATAAATGTGGATCAGTGTTCCTCATACACTTAACAAAGATGGGAATGATAGGACCAATGTTCCGGGTTCCGGTTTTAAAACACTTCAGTTGTGGAAGTGTGTGTGTGTGGGGGGGGGAATATCTGGCACACGACATGCAGGTTTTTTTTTTTTTCTTCTTCTCTCTCTTCACATATGCTAAAGGGGCTTTTCCCAGCAGTGCCTTTGTTTATCCACTTAGCCTACTTGCAGAACAGAGATGTACTTCACTTATGACAATAAATCGCCAATATGCCTGAAATAAAAATCACTAGCTGGAACGTTAGGGGGCTGAGAGAATTAGCAAAATTGAAGCAAGTCACAACTCAAGTCCCAAATAGTTTTCCTGCAGGAAATACATTTAAGGGCAACAGAAATTGATAGATTTAAAAAAAGATGGCCAGGTCAGGTCTTGTGTGCTCCTTATAGTAGTCAGGCCAGGGGTGTACTGATACTTATACATAAAGTTTTACCTTTTCAAACCACTAATGTTATCTATGATCAATTTGGCAGGTATATCATTATCCAAGGCAAAATATCCACATGTGAACTAAATTTGGTGTGTGTCTATGGTCCAAATGATGACAACCCAGCATTTTTCCAGAACCTCTTCCTCACTCTGTCCACCTTACAGGGTATGTACATTCTCGGTGGTGACTTTAATTGTGCTTTAGTACCCACAAGGGATCGCTCTACTAATGTTGACTCTACCCATGCACAAACAAGAAAAGTACTATTGCAATGAATGAATGAATGAATGAATGAATGAATTTAATCAGCACGCACATAAAACAAAACAAAATACCAACATAAACTCTTACTAACATACATAAAAAACAAACAAAAGAAAAATACAACAATAACTCAGTTTCTCAAATTAGGTGCAGCCGTAAGGGCATGGGCTGAAGCAAAAGCTTATAAACGCCCACCCTGTACACCGTACACCCGTTACCATCCACAGTTAAATACACTCAAATAAGATAGAAATCAGAAAATAACATAACTAAACAGAATAGAACAATTTCATATTTACATTTTACATTTACATTTTATATCTACATTAGAATATAGTTAGGTACTAACAATTGCATCAATGGCATTCCATTATTTTCAATTCATTTAAAGTTTAACACATTTTTACCTTCTAAGCAATTACAAATAGTCTTGCACCCTGATCTTGCACTTTGGATCTCACCCCAGTTTGGATTGGGGTGAGATCATCGTCTTCCTGTTCCGGAGCACAGCGGTGTTCTGCTGTATCTGTTAGCTGTTTGAACTGAGCTGTTTGAGTTCTTTGAATTAACAGTCTTTTTCAAGACTTTTTTACTTTTTTTTACTTTTTTTTTTTTTTTTTTTTACTTTTTCACCGTGCTCCAACGCCTAAAGAAGACCTCTAACGGTCGAAACATCGCGAGGGAGCACTTTTATCAGCTAACTTTCATCAGCGTTGGCAAGCTAACTAGCTTGCTAACGCTTTCGTTTTTATTTTTATTTTATTTTTTAGCACTGTTGTCGTGCTGCTCCACAGCCTGTCTAGTGGATTTTTATTTTATTTTTTAGCGCTGTTGTCATGCGTTACCTGTGCTGCTCCACAGCCTGTCCAGTGGATTTTTATTTTATTTTTTAGCGCTGTTGTCATGCGTTACCTGTGCTGCTCCACAGCCTGTTCAGTGGATTTTTATTTTATTTTTTAGCACTGTTGTCGTGTGTTACCTGTGCTGCTCCACAGCCTGTCTAGTGGATTTTTATTTTATTTTTTAGCACTGTTGTCGTGTGTTACCTGTGCTGCTCCACAGCCTGTTCAGTGGATTTTTATTTTATTTTAGCACTGTTGTCGTGCATTACCTGTGCTGCTCCACAGCCTGTCTAGTGGATTTTTATTTTATTTTAGCACTGTTGTCGTGTGTTACCTGTGCTGCTCCACAGCCTGTTCAGTGGATTTTTATTTTATTTTAGCACTGTTGTCGTGCATTACCTGTGCTGCTCCACAGCCTGTCTAGTGGATTTTTATTTTATTTTAGCACTGTTGTCGTGTGTTACCTGTGCTGCTCCACAGCCTGTCTAGTGGATTTTTATTTTATTTTTTAGCACTGTTGTCGTGTGTTACCTGTGCTGCTCCACAGCCTGTTCAGTGGATTTTTATTTTATTTTAGCACTGTTGTCGTGCATTACCTGTGCTGCTCCACAGCCTGTCCTAGTGGATTTTTATTTTATTTTAGCACTGTTGTCGTGTGTTACCTGTGCTGCTCCACAGCCTGTCCAGTGGATTTTTATTTTATTTTAGCACTGTTGTCGTGCATTACCTGTGCTGCTCCACAGCCTGTCTAGTGGATTTTTATTTTATTTTAGCACTGTTGTCGTGTGTTACCTGTGCTGCTCCACAGCCTGTCTAGTGGATTTTTATTTTATTTTTTACCACTGTTGTCGTGCGTTACCTGTGCTGCTCCACAGCCTGTCTAGTGGATTTTTATTTTATTTTAGCACTGTTGTCGTGTGTTACCTGTGCTGCTCCACAGCCTGTCTAGTGGATTTTTATTTTATTTTAGCACTGTTGTCGTGCGTTACCTGTGCTGCTCCACAGCCTGTCTAGTGGATTTTTATTTTATTTTTTACCACTGTTGTCGTGTGTTACCTGTGCTGCTCCACAGCCTGTTCAGTGGATTTTTATTTTATTTTAGCACTGTTGTCGTGCATTACCTGTGCTGCTCCACAGCCTGTCTAGTGGATTTTTATTTTATTTTTTGCCGCCGTTGTTGTGTGTTACCTGTGCTGCTCCACAGCCTGTCTAGTGGATTTTTATTTTATTTTTTAGCACTGTTGTCATGTGTTACCTGTGCTGCTCCACAGCCTGTCTAGTGGATTTTTATTTTATTTTAGCACTGTTGTCGTGCGTTACCTGTGCTGCTCCGCAGCCTGTCTAGTGGATTTTATTTTATTTTTTAGCACTGTTGTCGTGCGTTACCTGTGCTGCTCCGCAGCCTGTCTAGTGGATTTTTATTTTATTTTAGCACTGTTGTCGTGCGTTACCTGTGCTGCTCCACAGCCTGTCTAGTGGATTTTTATTTTATTTTAGCACTGTTGTCGTGCGTTACCTGTGCTGCTCCGCAGCCTGTCTAGTGGATTTTTATTTTATTTTTTAGCACTGTTGTCGTGCGTTACCTGTGCTGCTCCGCAGCCTGTCTAGTGGATTTTTATTTTATTTTAGCACTGTTGTCGTGCGTTACCTGTGCTGCTCCGCAGCCTGTCTAGTGGATTTTTATTTTATTTTAGCACTGTTGTCGTGCGTTACCTGTGCTGCTCCACAGCCTGTCTAGTGGATTTTTATTTTATTTTAGCACTGTTGTCGTGCGTTACCTGTGCTGCTCCACAGCCTGTCTAGTGGATTTTTATTTTATTTTTTAGCACTGTTGTCGTGTGTTACCTGTGCTGCTCCACAGCCTGTCTAGTGGATTTTTATTTTATTTTTTAGCACTGTTGTCGTGCGTTACCTGTGCTGCTCCACAGCCTGTTCTAGTGGATTTTTATTTTATTTTAGCACTGTTGTCGTGCGTTACCTGTGCTGCTCCACAGCCTGTCTAGTGGATTTTTATTTTATTTTAGCACTGTTGTCGTGCGTTACCTGTGCTGCTCCGCAGCCTGTCTAGTGGATTTTTATTTTATTTTTTAGCACTGTTGTCGTGCGTTACCTGTGCTGCTCCGCAGCCTGTCTAGTGGATTTTTATTTTATTTTAGCACTGTTGTCGTGCGTTACCTGTGCTGCTCCACAGCCTGTCTAGTGGATTTTTATTTTATTTTAGCACTGTTGTCGTGCGTTACCTGTGCTGCTCCACAGCCTGTCTAGTGGATTTTTATTTTATTTTTAGCACTGTTGTCGTGTGTTACCTGTGCTGCTCCACAGCCTGTTCTAGTGGATTTTTATTTTATTTTAGCACTGTTGTCGTGCGTTACCTGTGCTGCTCCACAGCCTGTCTAGTGGATTTTATTTTATTTTTTAGCACTGTTGTCGTGCATTACCTGTGCTGCTCCACAGCCTGTCTAGTGGATTTTTATTTTATTTTTTAGCACTGTTGTCGTGCGTTACCTGTGCTGCTCCACAGCCTGTCTAGTGGATTTTTATTTTATTTTAGCACTGTTGTCGTGCGTTACCTGTGCTGCTCCACAGCCTGTCTAGTGGATTTTTATTTTATTTTTTAGCACTGTTGTCGTGCATTACCTGTGCTGCTCCACAGCCTGTCTAGTGGATTTTTATTTTATTTTTTGCCGCCGTTGTTGTGTGTTACCTGTGCTGCTCCACAGCCTGTCTAGTGGATTTTTATTTTATTTTAGCACTGTTGTCATGTGTTACCTGTGCTGCTCCACAGCCTGTCTAGTGGATTTTTATTTTATTTTTTGCCGCCGTTGTTGTGTGTTACCTGTGCTGCTCCACAGCCTGTCTAGTGGATTTTTATTTTATTTTTAGCACTGTTGTCGTGTGTTACCTGTGCTGCTCCACAGCCTGTTCAGTGGATTTTTATTTTATTTTTAGCACTGTTGTCGTGTGTTACCTGTGCTGCTCCACAGCCTGTTCAGTGGATTTTTATTTTATTTTTTAGCACTGTTGTCGTGCGTTACCTGTGCTGCTCCACAGCCTGTCTAGTGGATTTTTATTTTATTTTAGCACTGTTGTCGTGTGTTACCTGTGCTGCTCCACAGCCTGTCTAGTGGATTTTTATTTTATTTTAGCACTGTTGTCGTGTGTTACCTGTGCTGCTCCACAGCCTGTCTAGTGGATTTTTATTTTATTTTTAGCACTGTTGTCGTGCGTTACCTGTGCTGCTCCACAGCCTGTCTAGTGGATTTTTATTTTATTTTTAGCACTGTTGTCGTGTGTTACCTGTGCTGCTCCACAGCCTGTCTAGTGGATTTTTATTTTATTTTTAGCACTGTTGTCGTGCGTTACCTGTGCTGCTCCACAGCCTGTCTAGTGGATTTTTATTTTATTTTAGCACTGTTGTCGTGTGTTACCTGTGCTGCTCCACAGCCTGTCTAGTGGATTTTTATTTTATTTTTAGCACTGTTGTCGTGTGTTACCTGTGCTGCTCCACAGCCTGTCTAGTGGATTTTTATTTTATTTTAGCACTGTTGTCGTGTGTTACCTGTGCTGCTCCACAGCCTGTCTAGTGGATTTTATTTTATTTTAGCACTGTTGTCGTGCGTTACCTGTGCTGCTCCACAGCCTGTCTAGTGGATTTTTATTTTATTTTTTAGCACTGTTGTCGTGCGTTACCTGTGCTGCTCCGCAGCCTGTCTAGTGGATTTTTATTTTATTTTAGCACTGTTGTCGTGCGTTACCTGTGCTGCTCCGCAGCCTGTCTAGTGGATTTTTATTTTATTTTAGCACTGTTGTCGTGTGTTACCTGTGCTGCTCCACAGCCTGTCTAGTGGATTTTTATTTTATTTTTAGCACTGTTGTCGTGTGTTACCTGTGCTGCTCCACAGCCTGTCTAGTGGATTTTTATTTTATTTTTAGCACTGTTGTCGTGTGTTACCTGTGCTGCTCCACAGCCTGTCTAGTGGATTTTTATTTTATTTTAGCACTGTTGTCGTGCGTTACCTGTGCTGCTCCACAGCCTGTCTAGTGGATTTTTATTTTATTTTAGCACTGTTGTCGTGTGTTACCTGTGCTGCTCCACAGCCTGTCTAGTGGATTTTTATTTTATTTTTTAGCACTGTTGTCGTGTGTTACCTGTGCTGCTCCACAGCCTGTCTAGTGGATTTTTATTTTATTTTTAGCACTGTTGTCGTGTGTTACCTGTGCTGCTCCACAGCCTGTCTAGTGGATTTTTATTTTATTTTTAGCACTGTTGTCGTGCGTTACCTGTGCTGCTCCACAGCCTGTCTAGTGGATTTTTATTTTATTTTTAGCACCGTTGTCGTGCGTTACCTGTGCTGCTCCACAGCCTGTCTAGTGGATTTTTATTTTATTTTTTAGCACTGTTGTCGTGCGTTACCTGTGCTGCTCCACAGCCTGTCTAGTGGATTTTTATTTTATTTTTAGCACTGTTGTCGTGTGTTACCTGTGCTGCTCCACAGCCTGTCTAGTGGATTTTTATTTTATTTTTAGCACTGTTGTCGTGTGTTACCTGTGCTGCTCCACAGCCTGTCTAGTGGATTTTTATTTTATTTTTAGCACTGTTGTCGTGTGTTACCTGTGCTGCTCCACAGCCTGTCTAGTGGATTTTTATTTTATTTTTAGCACTGTTGTCGTGTGTTACCTGTGCTGCTCCACAGCCTGTCTAGTGGATTTTTATTTTATTTTTAGCACTGTTGTCGTGTGTTACCTGTGCTGCTCCACAGCCTGTCTAGTGGATTTTTATTTTATTTTTTGCACTGTTGTCGTGTGTTACCTGTGCTGCTCCACAGCCTGTCTAGTGGATTTTTATTTTATTTTTTAGCACTGTTGTCGTGTGTTACCTGTGCTGCTCCACAGCCTGTCTAGTGGATTTTTATTTTATTTTAGCACTGTTGTCGTGTGTTACCTGTGCTGCTCCACAGCCTGTCTAGTGGATTTTTATTTTATTTTTTAGCACTGTTGTCGTGCGTTACCTGTGCTGCTCCACAGCCTGTTCAGTGGATTTTTATTTTATTTTTTAGCACTGTTGTCGTGTGTTACCTGTGCTGCTCCACAGCCTGTCTAGTGGATTTTTATTTTATTTTTTAGCACTGTTGTCGTGTGTTACCTGTGCTGCTCCACAGCCTGTTCAGTGGATTTTTATTTTATTTTAGCACTGTTGTCGTGTGTTACCTGTGCTGCTCCACAGCCTGTCTAGTGGATTTTTATTTTATTTTTTAGCACTGTTGTCGTGTGTTACCTGTGCTGCTCCGCAGCCTGTCTAGTGGATTTTTATTTTATTTTTTGCCACCGTTGTCGTGCGTTACCTGTGCTGCTCCACAGCCTGTTCTAGTGGATTTTTATTTTATTTTTTAGCACTGTTGTCGTGTGTTACCTGTGCTGCTCCACAGCCTGTTCAGTGGATTTTTATTTTATTTTTTAGCACTGTTGTCGTGTGTTACCTGTGCTGCTCCACAGCCTGTCTAGTGGATTTTTATTTTATTTTAGCACTGTTGTCGTGTGTTACCTGTGCTGCTCCACAGCCTGTTCAGTGGATTTTTATTTTATTTTTTAGCACTGTTGTCGTGTGTTACCTGTGCTGCTCCACAGCCTGTCTAGTGGATTTTTATTTTATTTTTTGCCACCGTTGTCGTGCGTTACCTGTGCTGCTCCACAGCCTGTTCAGTGGATTTTTATTTTATTTTTTAGCACTGTTGTCGTGTGTTACCTGTGCTGCTCCACAGCCTGTCTAGTGGATTTTTATTTTATTTTTTAGCACTGTTGTCGTGTGTTACCTGTGCTGCTCCACAGCCTGTCTAGTGGATTTTTATTTTATTTTAGCACTGTTGTCGTGTGTTACCTGTGCTGCTCCGCA
>NW_022986414.1:0-26223 GCF_902500255.1 Thalassophryne amazonica
TGGCGCAAACAGTGTTCCTAAAATCAGCCAGTAAGTGTGATCAATTTTCAAACTGTTTCAGGCGTCTCAGGTCAAAGGGTTTGAAATCTGCAGCCCTGTCCCCTCAACATGTCTTCTTCAGCTCCTTGCAAGACACCAAATTAAAGCCCAGACAGTGAGCTTTCCATAGAGGCCAAATGTGGTAAGATCAAGCAGGGTTTTAGTTGAAAAAAAGCCTGGTTAAATGGGTCTATTTCCAGGATGGTTCCACAGGCCATGAAATGTGCACTTGTCCAAATCTGACCCAGGTCCCTTAAAGCTGCTTTAATATTCACGTATTTTACATCACATGAAAGCTTAAATTCTGCCCTTTCCAGCAACAATAAGCTTGTAATTGTGGCACAAACACTGTGTCTAAAATCAGCCAGTAAGTGTGGTCAATTTTCAAACTATTTCAGGGGTCTTAGGTCAAAGGATTTGAATTCGGCAGCCCTGTCCCCTCCAAGTGTCTTCTTCAGCTCTTTGGAAGACACCAAATTAAAACCTAGACTGTGTGCTTTACATAGACACCACGAATGGTAAGATCAAGCAGGGTTTTAGTTGAAAAAAAAAGCCTGGTTAATTGGGTCTATTGCCATGATGGATACACAGGCCATGAAATGTGCGCTTGTCCAAATCTGACCCAGGTCCCTGAGAGCTGCGTCAATATTCAAGTATTTTACGTCAAATGAAAGCTTACATTTTGCCCTTTCCAGCAACAATAAGCTTGTAATTGTGGCACAAACAGTGTTCCTAAAATCAGCCAGTATGTGTGCTCAATTTTCAAACTGTTTCAGGCATCTCAGGTCAAAGGGTTTGAAATCTGCAGCCCTGTCCCCTCCTCATGTCTACTTCAGTTCCTTACAAGACACCAAATTAAAACCCAGACTGTGAGCTTTCCATAGAGGCAAAAATTTGTAAGATCAAGCAGGGTTTTAGTTGAAAAAAAGCCTGGTGAATTGGGTCTATACCCAGGATGGTTCCACAGACCATGAAATGTGCACTTGTCCAAATCTGACCCAGGTCCCTGAAAGCTGCGTCAATATTCAAGTATTTTACATCACATGAAAGCATAACTTCTGCCCTTTCCAGCAACAATAAGCTTGGAATTGTGGCACAAACAGTGTTCCTAAAATCAGCCAGTAAGTGATGTCAATTTTCAAACTGTTTCAGGCGTCTCAGGTCAAAGGGTTTGAATTCTGCAGCCCTGTCCCCTCCGCATGTCTTCTTCAGATCCTTGCAAGACACCAAATTAAAACCCAGACTGTGAGCTTTCCATAGAGGCCACGAATGGTAAGATCTAGCAGGGTTTTAGTTGAAAATAAGCCTGGTTAATTGGGTCTATACCCAGGATGGTTCCACAGGCCATGAAATGTATGCTTGCCCAAATCTGACCCAGGTCCCTTAAAGCTGCATCAATATTCAAGTTTTTCCATCAAAAGAAAGCGTAAATTCTCCCCTTTCCAGCAACAATAAGCTTGGAATTGTGGTACAATATCGCCCTAGATGCTGAAAACGCTTATGCAGCCCGAGCTTGTTTTCATTGGGAGGCCAGTCGCGGAAGTTCAAATAAGCCACTTCAGCATCTCGGGCGTGCGGGGACTGATGGCAAGGTATCGGGACAAACAAATGTACATGCTTGACGTCAGACACATAGTCAATGTAATATCATTCACTACTGCATGTGGTTAATGGCATTTCTTTGTTGTTACGGAAGCATATTGCATTCACTGGATTAAAAAAAATTGTCCTCTGATCTCGTAATTACGAGAAAAGATCTCATAATTCCGAGAAAAGATCTCATAATTACGACATCAGGATCTCGTAATTATAAGAAAAGATCAGGTATTTAAATTGTTTTATGTATATTCTTCCGTACTTCTAGTCCCTCAGTAAAGACACGGGCTGAGCTCAGCCAGTGATAACACACTGCAATTAAACACAGTGTAGATTTTCCCATGAAGTGCTCCCAGATGAATGTCCAGAGAGGAGCACGGGGCGTCTTTCTGCTTTCACTCACACAGCCCCACCTGACCGCTGAGGGACACAGTGGGGCTTATTCCCACCCGGGTGCATGCCAGTCTGTGGGCCCGGTGCCCCGCCTCACTGGAGGAGTTTCATTAATCCAGGAACAGTTTAAGGGGAAATCCAGTTTATGTTATGTGGGCCGCTGAAGAGGAGGTACTGCTGGCCCACCACCACCAGAGGGCGCCCTGCTTGGAGTGCGGGCTCCAAGCACGAGAGGGCGCCAGACCCAGAAGAAGTGACAGCTGTCACTCTTCCTCAGCACCAGCTGTCACTCGTTCATCATCATCATCATCACCATAAAGGCCGGACTGCAACTCCACCTCCTCGCCGAGAAATCGACTACCGAAGAGGTAATTTTCTCTGCTGACTCATATCATTGAGTGATAATCTGAACTTCTTTTGCAGCCGTTATCCTGTGGTGTTCGTCCTTATCTGTGGGATTGGCGTTTGGTGTGACAGCGACGGCTTCGCCTCACACCCCAAACCAGATAAGTGGTTTAAACAGGAGCTGCACGAGTGTATGATTGGAGGTGGAGGTGCTCCCTCCTAACTGAGTGCAGACTGTGGATTACTGAGTGTGCGGACTCACACTCATTCATCTTGTCTTTGTTTTCTGCCAGCAGTACCAGGGTCGACACCCGAAGACAGAGGCCACCTGGGGACTTGGGACTTGGCGGCTCCGGTGTTCTTCAGACCGTTGGTGGTGGAAGCCGTGTGGGACGCGGCTTCTCTCTCGTCGGGGGTCTTCTATCTTCGAGCCTGCCCACATGTCACCTGGTGTTAATTGACTTTACAATTGTTGTCACAACATTAAATTGTTACTTTTTGGCTTATTCATTGTCCGTTCATTTGCGCCCCCTGTTGTGGGTCCGTGGTACGACACCTTCCCAACAGTTTAAGGGGAAAGCCAGATGTGGAGTAATACATTAGGTGTGAAACGGTCTAATAATTTCACCCTGCTCAAAGCTGTGTAAAAAAAAACAGTGTTTAGATGCACAGAACATGTCAAATACGCGATTCTGTGCGCATGAGACAAGCGTCGGGGCTGGAAAAGACGAGAAAATTTTCAGTGTGTCGTTCATGCAGAAAAGGTCCGATGACAACACACAGCTTTGTTTCTGCACATGAAACCATCAACTAATCACAGACAGGGACTCACACAGTTTAATTTGCATGCAGTGTGACTGTGCACACTGCATGCAAATTAAACTGTGTGAGTCCCCGTGTTACGTATGTTGATTTTTGCCTTGCCTCCACTTCTCAGATCCGCCCAGCTGATCAGCGGCAACTGCCAGCTGATGCCCAGCCCAGTGCCCCGCCTCGCTGGAGGAGTTTCATTCATCCAGGAACAGTTTAAGGGGAAATCCACACTTTGAGTGCGCCGTGGTGTGAATCACAGTGCAGTGTCGAAGGTTACAAATTGGCCGATTTTCGATTATGAGTTGGGAATTCTAAAACTTGTCTTTACAGAGGGACTGGAAGTATGGAAGCACATTGTATGGAAGTGATTACACACACACACA
Organism: Thalassophryne amazonica; assembly: GCF_902500255.1. Classification (NCBI taxonomy): domain Eukaryota; kingdom Metazoa; phylum Chordata; class Actinopteri; order Batrachoidiformes; family Batrachoididae; genus Thalassophryne; species Thalassophryne amazonica. The sequence continues at coordinate 3,570 of NW_022986414.1, forward strand.
CACAATAAATTAAAAAAACATAAAAATAGCCTTATCTTGTAATTACGAGAAAAGATCTCATAATTACGACATTGGGATCAGCGGTCAAATATTTTTTTTGTTTTTTTTTATCTTGTAAATGCAATAGGCTTCCGGAACTGACAGCTGTGCACATGGCTTTGTTTGTCCCGATAGCCACCGACTGCCACGCATGCGTACTAGTAATGCAGAAGTCGCTTATTCTCGCCATCAGATTCACCACCTTGCCGGAAGTGACGTGGCTCCGCAGCAACCCATAACAGCACGAACGTCCACACATCATCAGACACAAGGGAGTTATTCCAATTCTAATCTAATTCCATCGCTTGCACGGTTTACTTTTAGGTTTACCGTCGAGGCCCATTGTAAGCCATCAACTGAAGCAATAGCATCTTCGTGACAAACTGGAAATTCTGTGAGCAGACACAGATTTCTCCATCTCGTCAACTGCATTGAGTAATTCTGTATCAGAATCCACATCAATACTTTCGTATGTTAGTTTAAATTTACCTATTTCGGCACTGTCGTCCGTACGTGACTTCCTCTCACCCTCAGCCATTATTGACCACACTCTCACGAGCTCCACTAGCTTAGCTTAGTTAGTTGGCCCGCAGCCAACGTGCTTGATGAATTCCTGCGCAAAAAGTAGTTCCCAGATAATTGCGATATATTCCTCTGGGATAATGAGTAAATCTCATCTAAATTAATTCTAAAATTTATCAGTAATAAAATTACAAAGATAATTGAAGTTTTAAGAGTGGTCGTAATAAATATTTTAGAAACCTAAAAGTTATGAGCAACTTCACCTGTTATTGCTCAAGCACATTGTAAACATTGACACGATGGAGTTTGATGCAGAAAAGTTCAGAAAGATACACTGGAATGGTTTGATTACTATTTACAGTTGGCGATTAAAGACTTGGGTGTTAACTTCGTAAATTCAAAACAAGAAGCTGGACTGAAAGAGATCTATCTGGGAAGAGACACAATCTGTGTGTTGTTGCTCTATTGAGAGCGACACTCTGAGCAGAGTGGAGCGCCACATGACATGGATGTTCTCATTATGGCCAAACAACTGTCCAGTTTCTGGATATTCTGTGTTCATACGCCCCCGCAGCCGACATGCTTGATGAATTCCTGCACAAAAAGTAGTTCCCAGATAATTGCGATATATTCCCGTGAGATCATGAGAATATCTCAGAAATTAATTCTAAAATTTGCTAGTAATAAAATTATAAAGATAACTGAAGTTTTAACAGTGGCCTTAATAAATATGTAAGAAACTTAGTTTATGAACTTCACATCTTTTGCTCAAGTACACTGTAAACATTGACACAGTGGAGTTTGATGCGAAAGAGTTCAGAAAAATACATTGGAGTGGTTTGATTTATTTACAGTTGGTGATTAAAGACTTGGGTGTTAACTTCGTGTTAAAGTCAGAACAAGAAGCTGGACTGAAAGAGATCTATCTGGGAAGAGACACATTCTGTGTGTTGTTGCTCCAACGAGAGCAGTGCCACTGTTTTTTTTTTGGGGGTTTTTTTTACACAGCTTTGAGCTCAAAGCTGTGTAAAAAACAGTGTTTAGATGCACAGAACGTGTGTCAAATACGCGATTCTGTGCGCATAAGAAAAGCGTCGGGGCTGGAAAAGACGAGACAATTTCAGTGTGTCGTTCATGCAGAAAAGGTCCGATGACAACACACAGCTTTGTTTCTGCACGTGAAACCATCAGCCAATCACAGACAGGGACTCAGTTTAATTTGCATCACACTGCATGTAAATTAAATTGTGTGAGTTCCCGTGTTGCGTATGTTGATTTTACCTTGCCTCCACTTCTCAGATCCGCCCAGCTGGGAGTATAAAAGTCCAGCGTGCCACAAGGTTGAGAGAAATACAGGATTACTACACAGGATTTGGGTCGACGGCTGTGTTTTTGTTTTTTTTTATTTGTTTTTGGGGATGTTAGCCTCCTGACCAACACTGCTGTCCAGTTGGTGGCGGTAATGCTCCATAGAAGCTGGTTGCCGCCGTTAAACACGAAGAAGAAGAAGGTTGAGAGCGTCTGGGTTTCTTCTGCTGCAGCGTGTTTTTCTGTCATTAACCTTTTTCTTGTATTTTTCTTTCTTTTTGTTATGTTTGTTAATAATAAATAAAGTGTTGTTATAACTTTCTGAGTACCTTCCACTCGCTCCTTTTTTCCCCCCCTTTTTTGTATCTGTCAGTTATGTTGCCAGTGCCCTAGACAATGGCACGTAACAGATTTGGAGGCTGGTTTCTGTGGTGATGTACAACGTTTCTGTCTAGTGTTGTGACGTTCGCGAACGAGCCGATTCGACGTTCGCGAACGAGCCGATTCTTTTGAACGGCTCTTTAATATGAACGAAGGGAGCCGAGTCGCGGCTGCGCGGGAGCCGTTCTTTTTTTTTCATGCGTGTTTGTTTCACACAGCTCCCCGAACATCCAGTTACGGTTGCGGCTGTGGCTCCCCCCGCGTAGAAAGAGAGCAGCTACGGGAGGAGGGGCACAGGCAGCATGTGCCTTCACATGAGTAGGTGTGCCTTCACATGAGTAGGGCAGTCACAAATAATTATTACAGTATTCGCCAATCGCGCTAATTTTTCATATTCGCGATTATTTTTCATATTTGAGATTACAGCGAATTATTTATTTTATTCACAAAGCATAAAACGACTCAGAATCTGACGTCATTGTGCTGCAGCCTCGCTCACTGTTTCGCTCTCGTCTTAAGGCAGGACAATAACATGGAGACTGAGGAGCGATCCATCCTGCATTTGGATAAAACGGCCGATTAAAACAGTGACCATCTTCTTCAAAGCTGTTTAAAATGCGGAGTTTACAGAAGGTGCTGTCGGTGTGTGTGTCTCTGTGTGCCGTAAAATTTTCACCGAAAGCCAGATAAATTTTTCGAATGGTTTCCAGGTGCCAGTCACTAACAGCTTCTGAAAAAATTCTGATGGAAAAAAAGTCCTTTTCATTCCGCCATTTCCAGACAATGAAAATCCGACGAGGGGGCGGGACCACTCCTTCCACAAGGCGTGCTCACAGGCGAATGACGTCACCGACAGGAGTGGAAAAACTCACGCATGCGCACGAGGGTTCAAGCATGTCTGACATAAAAACATATGAATGAAATCCATATAGTTTTTGAAAAAAATAAAAAGGTATGATACTTTATGGACAGACCTCGTAGGAACACTCGCAGCTGTAACCCCCAAAATGGAAGAGTGGCTCCAACAGATTTCAGGTACAACATCAGAGGTGTCTGTCCAGAAGAGTGCAGTTGCAGAAACAGCTAAGATACTGCACCAAACCCTCAAACTCCCAGGCCTCTGGTAAAGGACCCGAATTTGAGGAACATGCATGAATGTCATGATAATATTGGGCTGTCAGGAATTTATTTGAATTGTTCTTTTTCTGGGGCAAATGATTGTAGAACAGACATCTTCAAAATAATGAAAAACAATAAGTTGGTGTGCAAAATTTAATTTATTTTGCTTTTATTTTGTGCTCTGTGTGCTGGATGTGATGAATCACAGCCTCGGGGATGGTCTTCATCCTCCATCCTTTCAACATAGAAGCAACATTATGAATACACGGTTAAAAACATGCACACAGCACACATGATATTACATTCAGATGTATTTATGTCATTTTACACACTGCTCACCTGTGTTTTGGACTTAGCGAGTGCCTCGATCTTCATCCACATCTTTTCACTTGCTTTGGACCTCAGCTGCTCTCTGTTGAAAAAAAGGTGTCAAATGTGAGATCACTGTTTTGTTCTGCACCACCGCAACAAAAACTGAGCTGCTGCCTAAAACTTAACTAAATTGCATGATGTAATTACAGATATTGAACACATACTTCCGTCTTGTAGTCAGGATCTGCTCTATGCAGTGTGCAAAGAGCTCAGGATTCATCATGAGCAGCTGTGGCAGATAATCAGTCAGGATGTGCTTGACAGACCTGTGAACCCACACAAATAAAACTCAGTCCATAACAGACAGGTGACTGTCAGTTGACCTCAGCATCAAACAGGAGTAAAGAAATCCATAGCGTAGAACTGTTTGAATCCATTAAAAAATCAATAAAATTATTTGAGTAAATATGAGAAAATTAAATGTGTCAGGATATTTGCACAGCTTCAGTCCAGTATCTTACTCATATAGCTGGCTGTTTGAACACTGGTACAGGGCAGGCAGCACAATGGGCAGGATCTCCTCTGCATTGTCACTGATAAAATGTGTGATATGCTTCTTTATGCAGAACTGCAGCGCTGCCTTTGCCACCTAAACAGAACAGATGTCTCAGTCAAGACAACACACACACACTGACACTAAAACTGAAAGAGCTCCCTGATAGGGAACAGTCATAAGTTCCAAAGGCAAAGTTGATGATCTGTCATCAGTTACCACATGATTTGAGCCGGAGATGCATCGGGCCAGCTGCTTGAAGAGAGGCTCCTGAACCAACTTGCATTCAGAGGTATAGATGTACTGAAGAATTTCCTCCAGCTCGTTGATGAACAGCAGCTCTTTACAAGTGCACGTCTTTGGCCAGTGCTTCAACAGATAGAGCACCAGCTGTTGGGACGGAAAAGTAAGACAACCATGTTAATTCATGAGCATCTTTTTCAATGTGTAGAAAACAGAAGACATTCTCTAAATGAAATCTGACTGGTGCATCCTTAAGAACATAATCTATTCTGCTGTAAATTATTTGACATACCGGCCCAGTTAGAGTTGCTTCCTTCACCAAAAATTGGACAATACACCTGACCAGCTGCAAAGTGCAGAAAGAGGAACACTGAGTGTCAAACCATTTGAATTTACATGCAAACATGAAGGTAAAGCTTCAGGGGAGCAGAGAGATGGTGGACAGTTTCTGTACATATTACCTGTTCATGGTACAGATGGAGTGTGTTTGGTTTGTGGAGGGGCACAAAAACTCTCCAGAAGAAAACCAGGTCTTCTTCAATCAGTGGAGGCGCAACGTCCTTTATGATCCTGTGGGATACAAAAAAAAAAAACAAACAAAAAAAAAACAAATCAGGGTGTCTGATTTTTAAAAAAACATGTTTAGCTTGAATAAATGGCTGGGAAGCAATTAGAGCCATGAGCTGTGAGCTTCATTTGTTCCTCTGTGTGTTGATCAAAGGATAAATAGATGTAACAGCAAAATTACAGCGAATCACTGAATCTGATATAATAATTACATTTAAAAAAATCATTAACATATTTCATTTTTGTTTCTGAAAATAACACTCCATACTCTTCCATGACTTCCAGGAGTTCGGCGATACCAGTGGGCTGCCACTTCTCGTCCACAAACCTTTGGAAACAAAAACATTCAGACATTTTAAGTTAAGTGTGTCCTTTCAAAGCACTTCATTATGATTGGAGTGAGCATCCATCAATAAGACAAATCATCCATGTTGTCATGGATGATTTGACATGACAAAATGACATGACAAAATCTCTTGTTAAAAGTGAAATCTGCAGGAAAATAGTTGATGTCCAGCTCTTGTGATAACCAGAGAAATTGTACACGATGGTCACGGATCCACAGAGCGATCCGTTTAGAAATGAAATGGTCGCTCAGCCTGTCGATGGCAGCTGGAGCGCGGCGCGCCCCACAGCTCCTGTGGGCCGTCCTTAAAGGGACAGTAACATCCCTTAATGTCTTTGAAGCCCATAAAATTTTCACCAAAAACCACCTGAATTTCTCAAATGGTGTCCACATGGATGTGCCTCACAGTTTCTAAAAAAAAATTTGATCAAGCAAAGTGGCAGTCTCTCAGCCATTTCCCTGACAATGAAAATCCGCCGAGAGGGCTGGACCACTCCTCACTCAAAGGCTGCTCACAGGCGAATGACGCAACCGACAGGCATGAAAAAAATCACGCATGCGCATGAAGGTTCAAGGTTGGCTCACGCAAGCACACGTGATTCAAATCCATATGTTTTTTTTTTAAATAAGGTTGGATACTTTTCTAATAGACCTCGTATGTTGTATTATATCCAATGAAGACAAAACCGCTTCTGTAACAGCAGTAATGTCGGTTTTGATGATGGAGGCCTTCCCTCGGTTTCCAGATGGTAAATGTGAGACATCCTAAATGGAAGAGGAGAGATCTGGCTTTCTAAATACTACACATATCAGGTAGGGGAGGTGCTGGTCTAGTGGTTAAACGTTGGGCTTGAGACCAGAGGCTCTTGGGCAAGGTCTTTAGTCCCCTAGTTGCTCCGGGTGTGTAGTGAGTACGTTGTATGGCAGCACCCTCACATCGGGGTGAATGTGAGGGATTATTATTATTGAGCGCCTGATGCAGATGGAAAAGCGCTATATAAATACAGTACATTTATTTACACATGCTGTAAATCACACTTAGGCTGTAAATAAATATCTTGTAATGCTGTTGTGTGAGACTTTGATCAGCACAGTGGTACCCAAATGTTTTATGCAGGGTCCCACTTTTGTAGATAATTTTTACTCGCATCATCACATCAACAAAAACTCATGTGTTGCCAGACAGAGCTGATGGATTCCAGTCCAAAAACTGTAATAAATAAATAAATAAATAAAATTCACACAAAATTATTAAACAAAAGTATTGGTTATTGAATATGTAAAATATGCATATATATATATATATATATATATATATATATATATATATATATATATATATATATATATATATATATATATATATATATATATTTGAAGTCCACAGTTGCTTAGTGGGCATCACGATGGCTTAGTGGTTAGCACTGTGGCCTCACAGCGAGAAGGTCATGGGTTCAGTTCCTGTGGCCTTTCTGTGTGGAGTTTGCATGTTCTCCCTGTGTTTGCGTGGGTTTTCTCTGGGTGCTCCGGTTTCCTCCCACATCCAGAGATCCACATCCTGTCCTGGGTGTACCCCGCTTCGTGCTCTATGGCTGCTGGGATAGGCTCCAGCCCCCCACGACCCTTAATTGGACTAAGTGGTTTAAAATGAATGTGTGAGTTCTTTAGTGTCTCATAAAAAGAAATGCAGCCAAAGAATAAATAAAAATCTTACAGTAATAAACCATTTCTTTGCAAACCACGTTAATTTGCTTTGCATTAAGGAAGCAGGCATCAGAGATTTCTGACGTCCACCAGTCCAGATCCAGATCACCTCCAAAATTCAGTGGAGTTTTCCAGCATGACCTATCTCTCTGTGGTGCATATTTGGTGAGAATCCATTTTGACGTAATCCTTCAAAGCTTATATAAAGTGAAACGTGTTACAGAATCCGGATCCAGATTCAGATCAACTCCAAAATTTAATGGAGTCTTCCATGGCTTAATATGTATCTGTGTTGAAAAATTCGTTAAAATCTGTCCTTCAAAGCTTATATAAAGTGAAACTTGATCCACTATCCGGATCTGGATCACCTCCAAAATTTAATGGATTCTTTATCAAAATCCATGCAGTCGTTTTGATGTAATCCTGCTAACAGACAGACAAATAAAAAAACACTGGTCCTTTTCTCTCAAACATTCTTGAAAGGGTAGTTGTAAAACAGCTAACTGATCATCTGCAGAGGAATGGTCTATTTGAAGAGTTTCAGTCAGGTTTTAGAATTCATCATAGTACAGAAACAGCATTAGTGAAGGTTACAAATGATCTTCTTATGGCCTCGGACAGTGGACTCATCTCTGTGCTTGTTCTGTTAGACCTCAGTGCTGCTTTTGATACTGTTGACCATAAAATTTTATTACAGAGATTAGAGCATGCCATAGGTATTAAAGGCACTGTGCTGCGGTGGTTTGAATCATATTTGTCTAATAGATTACAATTTGTTCATGTAAATGGGGAATCTTCTTCACAGACTAAAGTTAATTATGGAGTTCCACAAGGTTCTGTGCTAGGACCAATTTTATTCACTTTATACATGCTTCCCTTAGGCAGTATTATTAGACGGTATTGCTTAAATTTTCATTGTTACGCAGATGATACCCAGCTTTATCTATCCATGAAGCCAGAGGACACACACCAATTAGCTAAACTGCAGGATTGTCTTACAGACATAAAGACATGGATGACCTCTAATTTCCTGCTTTTAAACTCAGATAAAACTGAAGTTATTGTACTTGGCCCCACAAATCTTATAAACATGGTGTCTAACCAGATCCTTACTCTGGATGGCATTACCCTGACCTCTAGTAATACTGTGAGAAATCGTGGAGTCATTTTTGATCAGGATATGTCATTCAAAGCGCATATTAAACAAATATGTAGGACTGCTTTTTTGCATTTACGCAATATCTCTAAAATCAGAAGGGTCTTGTCTCAGAGTGATGCTGAAAAACTAATTCATGCATTTATTTCCTCTAGGCTGGACTATTGTAATTCATTATTATCAGGTTGTCCTAAAAGTTCCCTAAAAAGCCTTCAGTTAATTCAAAATGCTGCAGCTAGAGTACTGACGGGGACTAGAAGGAGAGAGCATATCTCACCCATATTGGCCTCTCTTCATTGGCTTCCTGTTAATTCTAGAATAGAATTTAAAATTCTTCTTACTTATAAGGTTTTGAATAATCAGGTCCCATCTTATCTTAGGGACCTCGTAGTACCATATCACCCCAATAGAGCGCTTCGCTCTCAGACTGCAGGCTTACTTGTAGTTCCTAGGGTTTGTAAGAGTAGAATGGGAGGCAGAGCCTTCAGCTTTCAGGCTCCTCTCCTGTGGAACCAGCTCCCAATTCAGATCAGGGAGACAGACACCCTCTCTACTTTTAAGATTAGGCTTAAAACTTTCCTTTTTGCTAAAGCTTATAGTTAGGGCTGGATCAGGTGACCCTGAACCATCCCTTAGTTATGCTGCTATAGACGTAGACTGCTGGGGGGTTCCCATGATGCACTGTTTCTTTCTCTTTTTGCTCTGTATGCACCACTCTGCATTTAATCGTTAGTGATCGATCTCTGCTCCCCTCCACAGCATGTCTTTTTCCTGGTTCTCTCCCTCAGCCCCAACCAGTCCCAGCAGAAGACTGCCCCTCCCTGAGCCTGGTTCTGCTGGAGGTTTCTTCCTGTTAAAAGGGAGTTTTTCCTTCCCACTGTAGCCAAGTGCTTGCTCACAGGGGGTCGTTTTGACCGTTGGGGTTTTACATAATTATTGTATGGCCTTGCCTTACAATATAAAGCGCCTTGGGGCAACTGTTTGTTGTGATTTGGCGCTATATAAAAAAATTGATTGATTGATTGATTGATTTTGTTACGTCCTTGGCAGACATAAGTAATTCATTCATTCATTTTGGATGCACACTTGTTCCTGGAGCAGGCATTAGGCGAGAGGCGGGGTGCATCCTAGACAGTCAATCACAAGGATGACACATGTAAGCAGACAACAGAGAAGATTTCAATTATGTTGGTGTTCCAGATGTTCATGGTTTCCCCGTTTTTTTTTTTCTTCATTTACATAATTGCCATGGTGATTTTTTTCAAACTTTCACTGTAGGGGCATAAAGTACAGTGAATCTGTAATGTCATAAAGCAAAGGCTTCATCTTTAGTCTGTGAAATCATAAAGCTTTTGTAGAAGATAAATGAAAAAACATTCATCTTTAATCTTATTACCTACAGTGTCTTACAAGATAAATATAACAAGCATTCATCTTTAATCTTCTTTAATCTTATTACCTTACAGAAGATAAATACAACAAAGCATTCAGCTTTAATCTTTAACTTACCTTACAGAGTTTTCTAAGTCACACTGGTCTGGTGGTTTGTTGGTTTTAGTGTGTTTGTTTACCTTGAGGCTTTGTTGTTTAACTGGCATTGAATTTTGCACTCAGAGGAGGAGCTGCGTTGAAACTTTGCCCCACAAAGGGTATTAATTATGGCGCAAAAAGTCCCCCAAACCTCATCTACTACAAAAACTATTATTGTGTACAGAAATGGTGACGCCTTTCTGCCAGGAATTAAGATCAGTGTCAATAAGCAACAAATACCCATATTTCAAAGACTTTTGGACACTTTGTCATCGAAGATTAATGGTAGATTCGGTACCATTCACAATCTGTACACAGTTAACGGAATCAAAGTTTGTGGACTGGATGAACTTCGACATGGAGAGGCTTATGTTGCAGCTGGAAAGGAACCTTTTAAGAAGTTACAGTAAGTATCATGCACAGAAACACTGATCTCTGTCTGTCTCACTGCTTTTTCAGCTCACTGTCATTTGTAAAAGGAAATGCACTGTTTGGAAAATGATTCACAGAAGAGAGGGTCATACATCCAAAACCAGATGTTTAGATCAAATGCATCTTTACATTATGTGCCTCCACACCAGGACACCAACAAGTTAAAGTTCCTTCTTTTACACAGATGATTGTGTTCACATAATATTTATATAACCTGCTGTAATTCCTGATCATTTTACAGAAAGTAAAACTCACAAAATTTGTGCATTCTACATATATGTAGAATGCACACATTATGACTCCCCCTCTAGCTGCCACCTTATCGTTGTGGGGGAGTTTGCGTACCCGGATGATCCTAGGAGCTATGTTGTCGGGGGCTTTGTGCTCCCTGTAGGGTCTCCCAAGGCAAACAGGTCCTAGGTGACGGGTCAGACTAAGGGCAGTTCAGAACCTCCATGACCAGTAAAAAATCAAGGACCGAGACGTCGCCCGGTATGGCGGAGCCGGGGCCCCACCCTGGAGCCAGGCCTGGGGTTGGGGCTCACGCGCAAGCACCTGGTGGTCGGGCCTTAGTCCATGGGGCCCGGCCGGGCTCAGCATGAAAGAGCGACGTGGGCCCACCCTCCTGTGGGTTCACCACCTGCAGAAGGGGCCATGGGGGTCGGGTGCAGAGAGGATTGGGTGGCGGTCGAGGGCGGGTGGCCCGGCGGCCCAGTCCATGCTCACAGCCCCTGGCTGTTGGGACGTGGAATGTCACCTCGCTAGGGGGGAAGGAGCCTGAGCTTGTGCAGGAGGTTGAGAGATACCGACTAGAGATAGTCGGGCTCACCTCCACGCACAGCTTGGGCTCTGGTACCCAACTCCTGGAGAGGGGCTGGATGCTTCATTTTTCTGGCGTTGTCCACAGGGAGAGGCGGAGAGCTGGGGTCGCATTGCTTATTGCTCCCCAGCTCAGTCGCCATGTGTTGGAGTTCACTCCGGTGAATGAGAGGGTCGCGTCCCTACGCCTTCGGGTCGGGGACAGGTCTCTCACCATTGTCTCGGCCTACGGGCCGAGCAGCAGTGCAGAGTACCTGACCTTCCTGGAGTCCCTGGGAAGGGTAGTAGATAGCGCTCTGACTGGGGACTCCATTGTTCTCCTGGGGGATTTCAATACCCACGTGGGTGGTGACAGTGAGACCTGGAGGGGGGTGATCGGGAAGCACGGCCTCTCCGATCTGAACCCAAGTGGTGTTCAGTTGTTGGACTTCTGTGCTAGTCACAGTTTGTCCATCACGAACACCATGTTCGAGCACAAGGGTGTCCATAAGTGCACGTGGCACCAGGATACCCTGAGCCGGAGGTCGATGATCGACTTTGTAGTCGTATCATCTGACCTTCGGCCACGTGTCTCGGACACTCGAGTGACGAGAGGGGCAGAGCTGTCATCCGATCACCACCTGGTGGTGAGTTGGATCCGCTGGGAGGGGAGGAAGCCAGTTAGACCTGGCAGGCCCAAACGTATTGTGAGGGTCTGCTGGGAACGACTGGCGGAACCCTCTGTCAGTGAGGTCTTCAACTCCCATCTCCGGGAGAGCTTCTCCCAGATCCCGGGGGAGGTTGGAGACATGGAGTCCGAGTGGACCATGTTCTCCACCTCCATTGTCAATGCAGCCGCTCGTAGCTGTGGTCGCAAGGTCTCTGGTGCTTGTCGCGGCAGCAATCCCCAAACCCGGTGGTGGACACCGGAAGTAAGGGATGCCGTCAAGCTGAAGAAGGAGTCCTACTTATCTTTGTTGGTAGGTGGGACCCCAGAGGCAGCTGACAGGTACCGGCAGGCCAAGCGTGCCACAGCCCGTGCGGTCACAGAGGCAAAAACTCGGGTCTGGGAGGAGTTCGGGGAGGCTATGGAGGAGGACTATCGGTCGGCCTCGAAGAGATTCTGGCAAACCGTCCGACGCCTCAGCAGGCGGAAGCAGCTCTCCACCAGCACTGTTTACGGTGCGGGTGAGGAGCTGTTGACCCTGACTGGGGATGTTGTCGGGCGGTGGAAGGAGTACTTCGAGGATCTCCTCAATCCCATCGTCACGTCTTCCGAAGAGGAAGCAGAGACTGGAGACTCAGAGGCGGACTCATCCATTACCCAGGCCGAAGTCACCGAGGTGGTTAGAAAGCTCCTCGGTGGCAAGGCTCCTGGGGTGGATCAAATCTGTCCTGATTACCTTAAGTCTCTGGATGTTGTGGGACTGTCTTGGCTGACACGCCTCTGCAACATCGCGTGGCAATCGGGGACAGTTCCTCTGGATTGGCAGACCGGGTGCTCGAGGGTTCATGGGAGTTCGCCCAACCAGTCCACATGTGTTTTGTGGATCTGGAGAAGGCGTTTGACCGTGTCCCTCTGGGCACCCTGTGAGGGGTGCTCCGGGAGTACGGGGTCCTTTGCTAAGGGCTATCCGGTCCCTGTATGACCGCAGCAGGAGCTTGGTTTGCATTGCCGGTAGTAATTCAAACCTGTTTCCAGTGCACGTTGGCCTCCGCCAAGGCTGCCCTTTGTCACCAGTTCTGTTCATTATTTTTATGGATAGAATTTCTAGGCGCAGCCAGGGTGTAGAGGGGGTCTGGTTTGGGAACCACAGAATCTCGTCTCTGCTGTTTGCGGACAATGTGGTTCTGTTGGCTTCGTCAAATCAGGACCTTCAGTGTGCACTGGGGCAGTTTGCAGCCGAGTGTGAAGCATCCGGGATGAAAATCAGCACCTCAAAATCTGAGACCATGGTTCTCGACCGGAAAAAGGTGCTTTGCCCTCTTCAGGTCGGTGGAGTGTCCTTGCCTCAAGTGGAGGAGTTTAAGTATCTCGGGGTCTTGTTCACGAGTGAGGGACGGATGGAGCGTGAGATCGATAGACGGATCGGTGCAGCATCTGCAGTGATGTGGTCACTGTATCGGACCGTCGTGGTGAAGACAGAGCTGAGTAGGGGGCAAAGCTCTCAATTTACCGATCGATCTACATTCCGATCCTCACCTATAGTCATGAGATTTGGCTCATGACCGAAAGAACGAGATTGCGAGTACAAGCGGCCGAGATGAGTTTCCTCCGCAGGGTGGTTGGGTGCTCCCTTAGAGATAGGGTGAGGAGCTCGGTCACTCGGGAGGAGCTTGGAGTCGAGCCGCTGCTCCTCCACGTCGAAAGGAGTCAGTTGAGGTGGCTCGGGCATCTTTTCCGGATGCCCCCTGGACGCCTCGCTGGAGGGGTGTTCCGTGCACATCCCATTGGGAGGAGGCCCGGGGGAAGACCCAGGACACGCTGGAGGGACTACGTCTCTCAGCTGGCTTGGGAATACCTTGGGGTTCCCCCGGAGGAGCTGGGGGAGGTGTGTGTGGATCGGGAGGTCTGGGCGGCTTTGCTTGAGCTGCTGCCCCCGCGACCCGACTCCGGATAAAGCGGAAGAAAATGGATGGATGGATGGCACACATTATGAATGCATACATGTATGTAGAATGCACACTTTAGATGGCACATGTATGTGCCATCTAAAGTGTCAAAATAATCAGGATTTCTGGTAATTACTTCTCACATGAAGTCATATAAATCCTGCCCACCCCAAATAATTTATATAGTAACTGATCATGATCAATCAATCAAACTGCACACGGGATAAGAAGATGAAAAACTTTACAGCTTTGGCGTATTGGTGACCACAATTCACATCACATCAATCAGTTGTGAAACCAGCTGTTTTTGACCCAAATGTTGCTATGCCATTGATTGACTGATTGATTGGTTACCTATGTCCACTTATTCCAGTTAAGGGTCACTTAATATAAAAGACTGTATTATCTAGGTAGTAATTGTATTATTAAACAGTTGTGTAAGTGACTTTTGGTCAGTGGCCCTGTGTTACTGTCACACTCATATGATTTATTTTTTGTACTTTCAGATATGGTGAGAAGACAACATCACAACAGAAGACAAAACCAGAGGTGAGAAAATAGCTTTAATCCAACAAACTGAACATTTCTAACAATATACATACACATTTGGCCTATAACAGGCAGCAAATATGTGTTTGATTTCATTCAATCATTATCAATCACCATGCTGCCTATTGTTTTGTCAGCTTCATAATTGCAGTTATTACTGTTTTATTTACAGATTAAGCCTGCTGGCATCACCAATGTTAAGCCAACTGTCCCAAAAAATAGAAAACCTGATTTTTGCCTCATAAAGTAAGTACAGACTTTCAGGTGGATAATTATATACGTATCCTGAATATGATTTGTCTCTGAATGATGATGCATGTCTTTGATTCATCATTCTATAGGGTTTATGCTAATGGACAACCACTCATCCCTCCTGTACAAATAAGAATACCAAAGAGTACATTACAGAGGATGGAGAGTGTAATCACCACGGTGGCGCTCAAAATGCACCTTCCCGGTGGAGTGAACAGGTACTGTGGATATCATGTGTACTGTGAGCCAAGCAAAACTATTACATTCAACATTTATACTTTAATATACTGAATGCAATTAACCCAAAACTAATTTAAAGAAAAGACAGCCTTGTAAAAGTAATCTGAATTATCAACAGTGCTGTCACTATTATTATTATTTTCTGTTATGAAACCTAGTAGAACAACAATTAACTTTCCCATGTAAATTCTGTAATGTTAAACTTTTGCACAGTGGCACAAAACACCATCATCCCTTAATCCCCTATTGCTCCCGGTGTGTAGTGAGCGCCTTGTATGGCAGCACCCTGACATTGGGGCGAATGTGAGGCATTATTTGTAAAGTGCTTTGAGCATCTGATGCAGATGGAAAAGCGCTATATAAATGTAGTCCATTTATTTAGCATATATTTAAGCAGCCTGATGTTACCTGATTAATGTCATTTACAGTATTTATTCACAAATGAGAACAACAAGCTCATTTCCAAGAGAGCTACATGCTAACTAGCTAAGCTAGCTTGGAGTGGCATGCTAGCCACAAAGTAAATGAACAATTTCATTAAAGAGTTTCCAGTATTGTCTTAAAATGTACTGCAGATTATTGTGTGTTTAATCAACTGTTTGTACATTTATAGGGCAGAGTTGTCTTAAATTATATTATAAATGTAAACATACATTCCACTGGTCATTAATGGAACTGAATCAGATTGAATCATTTTTAAATACTTGTAATTGCAGTAGGAACTGGAATTAGATTCTCAAACATGAAATTGGAACAAAGCAATCATGTTTCTGCTTATCTCTTCCTTGAATTCACAGTCTTTACACACTCGATGGGCATCCCATTAAAGTTCCAATGGGGATCAAGAACGGGGCGAGTTATGTTGCCGTTGGAAAGGGAAAGTTTAAACCTGCTGCATACGGTCAACAAAGTCAACCATCCGTCAAGAACAGCACGAATGAACGGTAAAGCCAAAAAAAAAAAAGATGAAGAAAACCCTTTTTTGCATTCTCATGATTCTCATGTGAAACACTTTTTTAATTCTGACATTGTTTTTACTCCCTACAGTAAAGTCAATGCATCTGCTGTTCCAACAATGAAACCTCCAATGGAAGTGGTGAGTTCACTTTGTTTTGATTTCATCCTGTTTAAATTTTCTCCAATAAATTTCCTCCACGAAAGTGTTTTAACACCTCATTAGTATCACAGCTAAAAATGTTGATCAAGATCAGGCTCTGAATTCGGTAGAATTTATATTTTAATATTTTATTTATTTTTTTGCACAATAAGGTTTCTTTTGTGTTTTTTTCATGGGTGATATTTGTGAAGTGTGTAATATTCCAGCCCAGTCTCATGTTTTGTTTTTTTTGTTTTTTGTTTTTTTTTTTGTCCTCCCATCATGAAATGATTCGAATTTTTGTGACAGGGTTTTTTAAAACTCACTATTAATAACCCTACCCCTAACTATAATTATTAGTATTCATATATTATTATTATTATTATTATTATTATTATTATTATTATTATTATTATTATCATTACTAAAAACACTGAAAAGTCAATCATAAATGAGTGAATTAATCTGTGGCCATTTTTTCTCCTCTCTTTTTCAAAATCTCCATATAGTGTGCTGATGCAAAAAATACTAAGATGACAAATGGGAAAGATGTTAAAAAAAAAATCAGCACACAAAAGGTAACAACATACACTCAACAAAAATATAAACGCAACACTTTTTGTTTTGCTCCCATTTTGTATGAGATGAACTCAAAGATCTAAAACTTTTTCCACATACACAATATCACCATTTCCCTCAAATATTGTTCACAAACCAGTCTAAATCTGTGATAGTGAGCACTTCTCCTTTGCTGAGATAATCCATCCCACCTCACAGGTGTGCCATATCAAGATGCTGATTAGACACCATGATTAGTGCACAGGTGTGCCTTAGACTGCCCACAATAAAAGGCCACTCTGAAAGGTGCAGTTTTATCACACAGCACAATGCCACAGATGTTGCAAGATTTGAGGGAGCGTGCAATTGGCATGCTGACAGCAGGATTGTCAACCAGAGCTGTTGCTCGTGTATTGAATGTTCATTTCTCTACCATAAGCCGTCTCCAAAGGCGTTTCAGAGAATTTGGCAGTACATCCAACCAGCCTCACAACCGCAGACCACGTGTAACCACACCAGCCCAGGACCTCCACATCCAGCATGTTCACCTCCAAGATCGTCTGAGACCAGCCACTCGGACAGCTGCTGGAACAATCGGTTTGCATAACCAAAGAATTTCTGCACAAACTGTCAGAAACCGTCTCAGGGAAGCTCATCTGCATGCTCATCGTCCTCATCGGGGTCTCGACCTGACTCCAGTTCGTCGTCGTAACCGACTTGAGTGGGCAAATGCTCACATTCGCTAGTGTTTGGCACGTTGGAGAGGTGTTCTCTTCATGGATGATGCGAAGGAGATGTGTTGCACTGCATGAGGCAAATGGTGGTCACACCAGATACTGACTGGTATCCCCCCCAATAAAACAAAACTGCACCTTTCAGAGTGGCCTTTTATTGTGGGCAGTCTAAGGCACACCTGTGCACTAATCATGGTGTCTAATCAGCATCTTGGTATGGCACACCTGTGAGGTGGGATGGATTATCTCAGCAAAGGAGAAGTGCTCACTATCACAGATTTCGACTGGTTTCTGAACAATATTTGAGGGAAATGGTGATATTGTGTATGTGGAAAAACTTTTAGATCTTTGAGTTCATCTCATACAAAATGGGAGCAAAACCAAAAGTGTTGCGTTTATATTTTTGTTGAGTATATGTAGTGAGACACATATGTGCACAGCTTTCAGTATATAAATACATATATACAAAAAGCAAGTTGGGACATTTTAGATGCATCATGGTGAAAACCCTGTTAAAACTTGACAAAAACATCCTGGCAAAAATAGGTTTTTACAGGCAAAAACACAAAGTCTGTCTAGAGCAGGAAAGATACATTTGAAATCTGTGTCAGAGTGAATTCACATATGATTATTATGTTAAAATTCTGTGACAAGCACGATAATGTACAAATGGTTAGACCCATATGTATGGGAACTCTATATACATTATGTAGCAAAAACTCAATGTGACAAAATGTAATTGTGGAAAAGTTTATTAAATTGCCTGAACAAACTTGCCTGTAAGTTTCTCACACAGACTTCAAGGGAGACTACATGAAGAGGTGTGAAAAACAAAACTGGTCTTTGATTTTGATTCTGACATGACTTTAAAAGAGGTGTGATCTTTTGATCTCAGTATAAATATGAGCTAATTTGACAACAAAAATCCATTTCAAGTGGTTATTTAACACAGACACATCTGCTGTTATGCACCTTGAGTATATTGTGCTGTTATCATTTAAAATGACAGTTTTATATTGGTGATTTTTTTTAATCATTATGATAGTAAATCAGATTGGACTGATGTGATTGTATTTTATTTTTTAAATTTTCATTTTAATTTTTTTCATTTGTCTTCCATTTACCTGCCTCACTATTTACCTCTCTGCCTCCTCAGATAGGGAAATAAATCTCATCCAGGACCTGCAGCAGTGCTCTGTGGTTTGTGACTTTCACTCGGACACAAATTGTGACCTCGAGAAGAAAGAACAGAAGCAGATGGCACTGAAACGAGTGTTGTACTACTTCAAGAACGAAACAAACACCATCACTGAGCCCATGTATCCAGAGATGGTGAACATGGTCAGTACACCTGAGGATTATAGTTTTGTGGGTTAAACTAAAGATAAAGATGAGGGTGAAACCTGGGCTGAGAATATTGCTGCGTTTACACTTTTTTCAGCTACATTTTCTCTGTTAATATTGTGTTTCTGGTGTTAAGTGTGAATAGAAAACAGAGCGACAGATAGAGTATGTAAAAGTTGGTCTAGTTGAGGTTCGCATTAACATTTCCTCATATGTCCCACAATGACACAACAGGAGTCCCTGAGTGGACACAGATTGACTTTTTGATGTCATTTGCGTTAAAATGTGATGACTTGGGTGTGAGCCTAGACTGTTCCGTGATATCCAAGTCTTTAGTATCCTGATGCTTCCTGTCGAACTGTGCGGTTGTGAGACTTGGAATAACCAGTGACCTGTGGTGATGACTGGGTGTGTTTGGTACTAGGTTTCTTCTGAGGATCCTTGGTACCTCTGGATGGAGTTTTTGTTCAATGATCAGTTACTTACAGAGATTCAGATGAGGTGTTTTACTTGCAACTATGATATTTTGGCCTTGCAGTGCATGATCCAGTGCACAGGTGCTGCAGTGTTGAAGGCATCGGTGGCTGAGGAAAGACAATTGTCTGTGGCAGATAGACGGTGACTTTTGAAAGGTGGCGATAGGTCGGTTGTATGTTTGGATGAATGCCTTCTAGTACCCAAGGTGGTGCCATGGATGTGGTGAAGCGTGGCATGAGTGAAGGCTCCCAGAATTGACATGACTGCGGAAAAAGAGAGAATTCTGGGGAGAACAATTTCTATATTCACCCTTTATTACATTTTCAGAGGTTTTAGAAAATGATGATGTTTCATGCACTCTGAGACCACGCCAAAAAAGAAAAGTTGCCTTTGATAGCAGAGAATTATTTACAAACCAAATATCCTGTCTGTTGTACATATACATGTCATACATATACACGTTATACATATACATGGATAAATAAGCTTTTCAACCTACCATCCCTGGTTCTCAAGACCAGGTACCTAAGTGGCTCTACTCTATTCTACTCTTCTATTCTACTCTTTTTTTAGATATTTAGATATATCTTAGTATACACTAGTGTAGTTCTACCTTATACTAATTGGAATGTATTATAAAAGACATACCTTACTGAATTTTCATGTATGTCAGCTGAAAATTGACCTTTGATCTTCTTTCTTCCAGTGTGAAGCGATCATCTTCAGGACGTTGCCTCCGTTGTCCAGTCTAAATGAAGCAGACGATAATGAGTACACACTTGACGTTCCATTGCCACTCCCCCAGGTTGAGTATTGTGATCCATTTTGTAATAGTTTAACCAAGATACAGGTCAGGTTTTGGAATGTGCCCCAGTGCATCCACCACATGATGAAAGCTTGTTGGATCCTGGGTGGAAAAAAACTGAGTTCACTTACCACTTAGTTTTATCCTTAATGTATCCAAAAAAAAGTAATTTATAAGGGGGTGTCTTTATGCATAAAAATATGGCATAACTGCTGCAAATATATATGTAGTTTTGCAGATATAGCTACTGATGCACTGTGTCCCTTGATTCACCGTGACCCAGTTTCCCCTACTGTACCTCGTCTTTGAACACTCTGACACAAATATCATTGATTTAATTCCCAGAATTCATTGCTTTATCTTTGTTTCTCATGCAGCTGGCCCTTCAGTGCTTATCTAAGTTTTTAACCCATCCTACGTTTGACCCAAAGATTGGAGAGAAGTACATTGACAAGAAATTTGTCATGCAGGTAAGAACTACACATTATAACAACGTTGTGTGTTACAATTTGTATGGAAAACTGTTCTTACGACTGGTTTTAGTAATACGTTTCAAATAGTGAATAACCTTTCTTCTATTGCAGCTTCTTCAACTTTTTGAGAGTACAGATCCCATGGAGAGAAAAATTCTCAAAGTAGTGCTCTACGGGATCATTGAAACATTTGCTGGATTGAGAAAGTTCATCTTCAAAGAGATCAGTCACATTTTCTGCAGGTCAGTGATGTTCCCCTGCTGCACCACTCCCTTTTAAAGATGCCCAAGCCATTGTTGAGTCTGTTCTTCGTTTCCTTTATACTCAAATAATAATAATAATGATAAAAAAAAAACAATAGGAATCCCATATAAATACCGGATTGATAAGCAGTATCAGCAGAAGCAGTAGTATTATTAAACTCTTGATACCATTTCTATTTGTGGTGTTGGTACTTGTAAAATGTTTGTATTAACTTTTGTTTCTTTTCAAAGGTTTATTTATGAGACGGGTCACCACAGTGGTATTGCTGAACTCCTGGACTTAATTAGAAGGTATGGAACTGCTGATTTCACAAACAAATCTGACACATCTTTTAGGTGTTCTTGCATTTACTTTTCCTTTGATAACCACAGAGAGGAGCAAATGAAGCTGTACCATAATGATGCCTATTTAATTCCTTCCCAGTCATTTCTACAAGCTAACAAGGTTTTTCAGGTGCACTTACAGGTTTTTGTACCCACAGTTTAATCAAAGATCTTGAGGAGCCACTACGTCAAGACGACAGGAATTTCCTCTTGAAAGTTTTGATGCCTCTGCACACAGCGGAGTCACTTGGTGACTATCATCCAGAGGTAATGCGTGCAGGAAATTCTGTTTCTCTCATCATCTGAGCAGTCACCATTTCTACTCACCTGAACTTTTGTCCTCATTTTTGTATTTAAATTTCAATCCTCTGACACTAAGTGTTTCTCTTTATGTGATTTGCAGTTGGTCAGATGTGTTGCCCGGTTTTTGGAGAAGGATGAGATGGTAACTGAACCGGTACGTCAAATAACTTGTGATGCAATATTGTCTATGTAATTTACAGCAGTGGATAAAACAACAAAAAAATACAGTTATCTGCCAACAACTATTCTTCGATACAAAAGCAGATTACAAATACTAATCATCCATTCCAGCTGTCACAGAATAAGAAAGTTCACTCACTCCATCTACATTACAGCATAAAGAAAAAGTACACAACAGTACAGTTAGAATGAACAGTATTTAACCTACCTTAAAATGGGCTGCAGATGACAGGTCTCATTGTGGATCTGCAGACTTTGTTCATTCAGAAATTTGTATGTGAAGACCAAACTTAGGTGCACCATGCACACATGATGGTCAATACACAATTTTCTAAAATGGTAGTGGAGGCAACAGGTGTTAATGCAACTGCCACAATAATCACGACACCTCCAGTGTAATGCGCATGTTATATGCATGCTGATTTGTATCCTCTCCAGAAAACCTCTTGCTTCTGAAGACACCATCTCAAGATTAAGCATTTGGTGCACATGTGTGTAATGGTTACAGGCGCAATTCTGATTGGCTGATATTATGTTATGCCCACAACATACCCATGACTATTTAGGCAACTTAATCCAGCCGCTTCGTGCCCAGCACCTTGTTTTCTGCTCAGATTTGACACAGTTTAAAAAACAGAAAGCACTTCGAGACACCCCAAAATCATTTCCAACACCTATTATAGTCCATGCCCTACAGACCATCAAGATAGGGCCCATCTATATATTTGAAACCTGAAAAGATGCCACCTCTTTTTCTGAAACATACTTTATTAACGTGATTGTTCTCTTCCTTTACCATCACAACAGGTTGTGATGGCCCTCCTGAAATACTGGCCAAAGAGCAACATTAAAAAAGAACTGATGTTCTTGGATGCGCTGGAAGACATTTTGCCTATCATCGATCAATCTGTCTTCATCAAAGTACAAACACCTGTCTTTAAACGTTTGGCCAAGTGTGCATCCAGCCTGAGCCAGAAGGTAGGTGATGAGAGATCAGCAATGTTGCCTTCATGGGTCATAATCGTTTTCTATCAGGGGGTCTTTCAGTTGTGCTTTGACTTGATTGATATATCTGTCCTCTGTAGGTGGCTGAACGAACCCTTTTGTTTTTCGACAATGAAGATGTCATGATTTTGATCAGCGACAACGCAAGAACCATCATTCCAATTTTGTTGCCTGTACTAAAGAACAGTGCACAGACGCACTGGAAAGAGTAAGATACCTGACTGTAGCTGTGCAAATATCCTGACACACACACACTGCACGTCACAGCAAGTCAACACAAACACCTAGAAAAACACGACTCCAGCATGAATTGCAGCTGGCAGACACCATCGCAAATATGTCCAAAATTTAATATTGCAGTTGAAATTTGCTGCTCCCTCTCTTCCCCCTGATGAATTAAGGGGGTGATACACAGCAGTAGCATTAAT